>NC_139225.1:24322960-24439462 GCF_055691185.1 Crinia signifera
CTCAGCAGAACTATCTCCCCACTATAACCATATTTAAAACAACTAGTGTTGGAGTACCCTAGCAATTAGAGGATTAGTACTCATCATTGTAACTTAAAGGCTACTCAGATCACATGGGTAGAATTCACTGATCTGTTCAGGTCTGCAGACTACTCCCTATATAGTAAGACGCACTGCTGTGACAAACAAAAACCACAGGATACTGTGACATTGGGGTCTCACTACGTGAGGAATCTTTTCCTCAATTTTAAAACTTTTGTGTTAATTGTCCATTTTGTATGTCTTTGGTTTTATATGTCGCTTTTTAAGTGAATAATTGAATAAAAGTTATATTTTATATAAAATACCTCCTTACGGTGCACCACAATAACGGCAAGCCTAGTCTTTCCTTCTCCCCTTGATGTATTCAAATTTCTTGTCAAAAGGTAGCACACCCCGCCAATATCACTGATTTAAGTGTAATAAATACTGGGGGCCTCTTCCGATATTTACATTATCAGTACCTAGTGCGACGAGCCCAACTTTGTCTTTTTGCCACCCCATTAGATCCTAAACATTTACCATAACGGCCCTTCACCCTGCTGGTTTCACTTTGCACTATTTTGGTTCCCAGAGGGCTCCCACTTACACAACCAGTGACTCAGACCCTTCCCAGAGTACGGAGACTTTAGCTGCTATGTACAGCTGGGGGCACCATAATAATATTGGGTACTTGTGTATTATCTGGGCGCCCGGTTTTTTAATCTTATGTCATTGTACAACCAAAAATCGACGCGATTGGACCCGATTTTTAATTGTACAGGCACCCAGATGCCTGATTACTATGTTAAATGCCCCCCCAGACCCGATTTTTGATTGTACACTTACCCTGATGGGTAATGACTATGTCAAATGCCCCCCATTGTTAACTCCACCCCACGATAAACGCCAACCCGAAGCGTGGCGAGCGCAGCAGTACGTGTCTTCCAACCTTTTCATACTCCCACTATCCACGTTGGCGTGGAGTTGATTTTATATATATATCTCTTTTTTGCACCTTGATAAAAAGGCCAGACGGCCTTGAAACGTCGGTCTAGAAAAAAGCCACAGTCTGGTGTTGTTATTTCGTACGAGTGCCGCCTCCGGGAAACGATATATATATATATATATATATATATATATATATATATATATATATATCTCAAAAAATAGAAAAAAAATCCAGAAAAATGGTTCTATGCGTCTTTAAATGCATCAAGCTCTCCTCTAATTCACCCCACGTCCTCCAGGAGAACTCTGGAATAAAAGTTGTCCGCAGCAGCGAAGGAGTTCGGATCCCCTCCCCCCCGGCCATCATATGTTTTGGTTTAAATTGTAAAGTTGCACTTCCTGGATGGCGTTCAGAAAGCCTTGTTTTTCCTGGCGCTTGGACTTCTGTTCTCAACAGCTCAGCATAAATTACCCTTTCCCTGGCCCCTCTCCAACCCGTAAAAAGATTTGGTTTATTTTCTTCACCCCCCTGACCACGTAGGTTGCGTGATGACGGGAAACGTAGCAAGTCTCCAGCATCCCAGGAGACGCCGTTAACAATTAAGGAGGATAGTCTTACCCCCCCCCCCTTGCATTCTGAGGTACCCAAGTCATCTTTATATCTGGTCCGCTGCATTGAGATTGCTCGGCTCTTTCTATAAAACTGTATTTGGCTAGAACATACAATAAAACTTTAATACGGTTTATAACCATTGAAGCCTGAAAACTTTATTGTGCCATACATAAAAGCTGTTCCTGTCCTATGGCGGATAGTCACTGACTTGTCTCTCATTTGTGTTTTAAACCCCAGGTTTGCGAAGCTGCTGCTGCGTCTGCCTGCCCTCCGATCCATCGGCCTCAAATGTCTGGAGCACCTCTTCTTTTTCAAGCTAATAGGAGACACGCCCATCGACACTTTCTTAATGGAGATGCTGGAAGCGCCCCACCAAATGACTTAAGAGGATTGACATTTCTTTGTCCATGCGCGGAGGGTGGCGGACTCCTCATGAGCCGCCCTCAGAGACGCTGCGGTCCGTTCTACCCATGCAGAATACGTCCACGCCCCACCCCCCCTTTCCTTCATCCTATATCGCATTCACGGAACTAGGACCGCGCGCTCATGCCACCTACAGCGAACAGTGAAGGACGTCTGGGTGGACAGGCCGAGCTCGCCACTTACCGCCTCGTTTTTACTGGGCGGCGTGCTTGTCGCTGCTAAAGCTTCAGTCGCTGTTATTGATGTTTCGCTCTGGTGGGGCTGCCCGGCCCCGGTATCTGAAAACAATCTGCACAGATCTCAGAGGGTGAATGTATTTTTTTTTTTATATATATACATATGTATATATCTATATATAGATATATATGATGTGCAAGGACAGTGGTAGAGTTTTGTGATCCTTTGTGTTCTCATGTGATCGCTGGATCATCGCGGAGTGGAGAAATGGTTGTAAATCTTCTCCTGAACAAACTTGGGGAAGATCTTGAGATCTTTCCACAGGCGGAGATATATAATGGGTTGCTATCCTTTCGGACATTAGGCCATAACTAGCAACGAACAAATGTAGCTCAGTCTAGCTCATCGCGTGGGTTGAGGTGTTTTGGCAATTGTGATGGACTGTTTTATCTTGTGGTATAGACGTCGAAAAGCCTGATGTTAGAACCATCGAGAAACTTGTTATCATGTACTAAGGCTCTTTGGATGGAGGAACTACAGAATTCACCTGTTCTGATGTTGTTTGCTGGGATTTGCTGCATCTGTAACAGATAGCATAAGACCATGTGTGAAACACATGATGTTCTGCGGGTAGATATCAAGGATGACCTGGGAAAGTCACTTCTCCAGCAATGGACAGTTACAGAGGCAGCAACTCCTGGACGTTCCCAGTAGGGAATGTTGACATGAAATGACAGAGGTCCTGGCAGAAGACCTTTTTAGAGACAACCCAAAGACCTCAAGGCCGGTGGGATTGCAGCATTTTAAGATCAAGGAAGTTTTATTTTGTACCTACAGGTTAGAACATGAATTGTTGATGCTGAGATCCCAAGAACGCTAGGTTCTATGTGCTCGGCCAAAAGTAACAAGTAAATTAGTGAGTGAGAGAGAGAGTTAAAGGTGCAGGTTTGGACGCCATGTGAATTGTCCTTCATATCAGGCCACCTTCATTTTATGACAGCAGAAGAACATCTGGAGAACCTCAGGACTCAGGAGCCTGAATGTGTGCCCATGAGAAGTATAGTGTGGCACAACCGATGTTCTTCACAAGAAGTTCCGCATGAACTTCTGCTGTCCCGGACAAGTTGTGTGTCCACCAGCGGCCTTTGGTACAAAGATGACATATTGGTACTCCATCCGTTTCAGCGCTGCACCCGGAAACCGCAGCTTGTTCATGTAGTTCGGCCAGAAGGTTTTCTGATGTTGTAGCTCGGCGGGTTTCAGAGGTGCCGTAAGTGCCCACTCAGCTGTGCTGTTCACACTGCCAGGCGATAATGTTTCAGAGGAGGGGTCCAACCGTTGTTAGATGTAGGTCGAGAAGTTCTTGGACTAGAACGTTCAGAATCACAGGGAACCTTCAAAAAGTGATGTTTTTTTTGGGTTATTTTGTACAGGGTAGGTCAGTGCAAACGTAGTTGAACTAACTGGCCTTTCTTTTTTTCTCCCCTCTCTTTTCCTTTCTTGTAAAGCATAAATGCTATATGTATATTTTCCAAAGAAACTTGTTTTCTCTTCGTTTTCTTGTTCCGCGCGAGAGCGAGTTACTCAGAACCTGAGCCAATGCTAATGCAACGCTTCTGTGAAGCCTACGCCGCTGTCCCTCTCCTAGCCGCAACCGCGCACGCGCTACTAATGCCGCTCTATACCTCTCTAGTGATTTTACTGCAGTGGTCCGCAAGCAGATCATGGGTAGCCCCCAACCAGAACGGGACGTCCCTCATTCTCCCAGTCTGGGGACGGCGGCTTAGCTTATGCTCGGGCCACTAAGCATCAGCTATATCCATATGTGCCCTAGTAGGGCGGTAGGAGATTGTCACAGCCAGGAACCCTGTAATGATTTATTATATGTTTTCTACTTTCTGATGCAGGATTAGGAGGATGATTTGTAAACCGAGCATCACCGATTAGATACAGCTGAATTGATGGCTGTGAGTGCACACTTAGAGTGTGAGTGCATGCTCGGTAGACCCAAGTCTTCAGCAGACTGCAGGCGTGTCCTTGTACAAAGCAGACAGCATGAAATAAAGTTCCCCATTCATAGACACCTCTCTGAATATATACTCAACTCCGTACCATGCATTTGATGAACTACAACTCCCAGCAGCAGCGCCAGCCCAATTCTTGGCTTCTGATGCATGTTTATCTGTTCAATTAAAATCGGCTCAGATGACATGACCTATAGTAAAAAGGGGTGTAGGATCTGATCTGGTTACCGCTGTGTTACAGCCTCACGCTCGCCCCCATAATTACCCCCCCGAATTACCAGGAGTAGGTTAATTTCTCAGTATGACATAAAACTGTACATTCCGTTCTATACACAGACCAGCAGAGTGCATGTGGAAGTAAAGAATGCCTTAATCTCTACGGGGACAATGACCGCCAGTTTGTAGGACTGACCTCTGGTTATTGTGTAATGTGTTCTTCACCCCCGAGGCTCTGTGTACGTTTCCTCTGGCCAAAACTGTTTTTTTGTCTATTAACCCCTTTCCTGCCGCCCATAGTCTGTCGGGTCATTTACTTCCTGGCCTGTTGGTGGCGCTGGTAAACTTGTGTGACTGTTACAGTCAGTCACAGTATCATCTTTGGGCAAACAGGTCTTAAAGCGCCAATTCACGTTCTACAGGTCAGTAGGCCAAGGGATGCTGTGTTTAAGATTAACATGTGCGGAATGGAGCTGGTCATTCCTTGTAGTTGGGAGGTGTAGGGCTCAGAGGACATGACATTGGGTGGATCTTTAACAATCTTGCAACTCTCAGTGTTTCCCATGTGTTCCTGGTAGCGGCGTCTGATAGGTTGGGTGGTTTACACCCGCCCCCCTCCCAGCATCTACCGGGAGATCCCCAGCGCAAAGCTGTGGTTGCGCGATAGTGCGTCTGTTTAGGGCTGCTGTAGGACAAGGGTATTGTGTATTGCGCGCTGCTGTGTTGTGTAGTGTGTCAGAAGCACCCAGCGGTTTCCCTGTATTTCTCTTGTGATTTGTAGCAACAACAAAAAAATAATTTTTTGTATAAAAAAAAAAAATTACGAAATACAAACAGAAAAAAAATTTGAAAAACAAATTTTAGAAAGGGTTTAACAAAAAAAAAAGTAATTGTATCAGCAATGTAAAAAAAAAACAAAGGATCTATTTTTGTATTGATGGAAGTTTATCCCTTGGTTACAATTTTGTATCAACTTTCACTTTAAATCCAGCTTCATGTTTTCTAGATTTCTGTGCAGTTGGGTGCGGGGGGGGAGGAGGGTCTGCTCTAGAGTAACTTATTGTAACAGTGGTCTAAGGCTCCGGCCGTTATGAGCGAGGACTTTTAACATACCTCAAGGGTTGGGGCACCCCACTTTCCAGCCGAAAAATGTTGAAGGGTTTTGACAGTAATTTAAATGTGGTCTAAGTCCTACTAATAACTTCTAGAATCTTACGCATCAGGAGTACGATAATTACCAGACAATACATCTGACGCAATGTGGCCACTCACCAAGCAGATTGATAACCAAATTGAATCCCCCTTATGCAGGTTGAGGGATGTATATTGTATTATTACAGGTGTAATGACCCTATGACTGTCGTGCATTGTGTGTACATTACAAAGGCTCGGTATTTATATGTATGTGATAGTACAGATTAATAGGGGGTGAAGCTTCCACTTTAATTATATGAACAGATATTGGGGTAAATGTAAGACGCTTGGAGAAGTCCAGCCAATCAGCTCCTTACTGACTTTTTTCAAACTCAGCCTGTAACATGGCAGTTAGGAGGTGATTGGCTGGACGTTTATCTCTCCTTATCACCCTTGCATTTATCACTTGTTAAAGCTTAATACATCTGCCCCATTATGTGCAAGTTGATAATGCTCCAGCCAATCAATTTACTCCTCCTAGCTGTCAATTTACTTATTGAGGCTGATTGGCTGGAGCATTATGACCTTGCACATAACGGTCTATATGGGGATAGTTACTACTCCTCCAAGCTTCATACATTTTCCCTATTGTCCTAAATGTAATAGGCTTCAATTGTTGCTTTAAATCTAGCGGTTATTAGTGGGACCAGCATACCAGGGCCTATTACAGTTGGGCCACAGAGATTTCCCCCCCTCCATTCTAGCAAGTTCTCAAAGTAGAGAATGCCCTATCTGCATGTAGGGTACAGACGGGCGTTCATGACCTAGTCCCTTGATCACCCTGCTCATAGCATCCAAATAGATTCATTAGGTCGACAATGGGAAAGTCAACGTGAGTTTTTCACATTTTTTTTCCGAGCAGACATGTGCCATCAGGCGATGTCGACATTCGTAACAAAAACCGTGAAAAACACATGTCGACTTTTTGACTGTCGACCTAATGCTTGTGACGACTTTCTGACCCTGTCAATCTTAGCTGTGTCGACCATCAGTGGTCAACCTAAATTTTGTCTGCCCAATGACCCATACACGTTTTGGGGTAAGCTGAGCTCTGTAACAAGGAGACAAGGAATGGATATCTCTAATACAAGACCCAACGTAATGGAGCTACAGGGCGTTGTGGCAATTACCACAGCTGGTGACCCCTGATATCCAGTTTGTACCCTGCAGTACCCATGTCTTAGCACTAGGTGGCGATGCAGACAGGATATTTAGATGAATAGGTTGATATTATCCTATCCATATATAGGGAACCTTAACAAGCGGCTGTCAATAAGGTAACATAAACCGCATCTGGTGTCATTGTAGTTTTGGGACATGCCCCTTGCGCCCAGATACCGGTCTGGGTGAGACGACTGTACATTTGGGGGCACACAGTGTATCATTGGAATGTTTCAGCATAGAAGACAACACTGTGCTTTGTGTAAAATCCTCTCCTACCAGGAATGTGATGTACAATGCAATCCGCATTGCCGCAATGTAAAATGTCATCAGGATCTGGCGCACTCATCGTTGTGTCCCAGCTGCTTCTAGACCAGCAAATACAGTGGATATAGTGTCTGACTGCTGCTGGGGCCACCTCGCTGCTGCTGGGGCCGGCCCCTGCTACGTGTACCGTCTGTACGAGGTGGACATTGTCGCCACCCGCCCCCTACGTACGCTGCCTTTCTGCTCGGCTCAGTCTTACTGTGAATCACTTCTGCACACGTTAACGTCTAAATGAAAAGCATTGAAAATCGGACTATTTTCTTGATGAATAAAAGGTATTAGAATTGTAAACAAAATGAGCGTTTATAAAATACAAGTTCAAAGTTGTGTCGGCCTCCGCGTCATTCCTTCTCGCTTTCCACCGAAGAGCTCAGCACTCCACCCACGGTGGGACTACAACTCCCATCATCTCGGCCAGAAGCTGGGGAGTTGTCTTCCTACTGGCACCTGGAGGAACACAGGTTGCCTAATACTGATCTAAGCTGTAGTAATCCCGTGCATTATACTAACACGTGTGCTGCACCGGGATTGTAATATAACCTGGAACTGCAAACATTGTATTTCAGCTCAACACGGTCGTACAAGTATTATGTACTGTATACATATAATACACACACACACACACACCTCAGCAAAATGTGTTCCACATACAGATACTACAGCAATGTGGCCCGACCAGATTAACATCACACTATTTTGCCATCTTTCATAACAAAATCATGGCGTATAATTAATCTTAGTAAAAGAAGAAAATACCAGTAGGCGCCTTATGCACACACGTATAACAATTTATTAAATAAACATACCATACAAAAGAAATTAATTGGACTAAATGGACACAAAATCAAAACATATAACAATATTAATGAATATAAAAGATATATATAAGATTATATTAAGTATAATTAATCTTGCCTACTACGCCGGATCCGGCGGGAGACGTGTGATTTTTCCCAGCAGCCCCGGGAGAGTGGGCACCCTTCGGTGATCCCGCCCACTTCCTAGTGTACTGGGCACATTGGGTATATTAATGAAGGAAATCCTGATGTCCTCAAGGAGGGGGCAGGCCTAGTGGCACATCTCGATGTAAATGTACCTAATACCTAAACCGCTAACCAGACCTTATACCTCAAGCCAACCTCTAACCAAACCTAATACCTAAACCGCTAACCAAACCTTATACCCTAAGCCAACCGCTAACCAAACCTTATACCCTAAGCCAACCTCTAACCAAACCTAATACCTAAACCGCTAACCAAACCTTATACCCCAAGCCAACCTCTAACCAAACCTAATACCCTAAGCCATCCGCTAACCAAACCTTATACCCTAAGCCAACCGCTAACCAAACCTTATACCCTAAGCCAACCGCTAACCAAACCTTATACCCTAAGCCAACCTCTAACCAAACCTAATACCTAAACCGCTAACCAAACCTTATACCCCAAGCCAACCTCTAACCAAACCTAATACCCTAAGCCAACCGCTAACCAAACCTTATACCCTAAGCCTGGGGTAGCCAACCCTAGTCCTCGAGAGCTACCAACAGTGCATGTTTTGCAGGTCTCCTCACAGAATCACAAGTGAGCTAATTAGCTCCATCTGTGGATCTTTTGAAATGTGTCAGTGATTAATGATTGCAGCTGTGCAGCAGCTAGGTTGTCTGAAAAATGTGCACTGTTGGTAGCTCTCGAGGGCTAGGGTTGGCTACCACTGCCCTAAGCCAACCGCTAACCAAACCTTATACCCTAAGCCAGGGGTGGCCAAACCGGTCCTCGAGATCTACCAACGGTCCACGCTTTCCAGGTTACCAAGCTGGTGCACAGCTGTAGTCATTAGTAACTGTCACATTTTAAAACCTGCTGCATTCATTCCTACTATAGATCCACAGGTTGCCTGGAAAACATGCACCGTTGGTAGATCTTGAGGACAGGTTTGGCCACCCCTGCCCTAAGCCAACCGCTAAACAAACCTTATACCCTAAGCCAACCACTAACCAAACCTTATACCCTAAGCCAACCGCTAACCAAACCTTATACCCTAAGCCAACCGCTAACCAAACCTAATACCCTAAGCCAACCTCTTACCAAACCTAATACCTAAACCGCTAACCAAACCTAATGCCCTAAGCCAACCGCTAACCAAACCTTATACCCTAAGCCAACCTCTAACCAAACCTAATACCCTAAGCCAGTGGTAGCCAACCCTAGCCCTCGAGAGCTACCAACAGTTCACATTTTCCAGACAACCTAGCTGCTGCACTCATTAATCACTGACACATTTTAAAAGATACACAGGTGGAGCTAATTAGCTCACTTGTGATTCTGCAAGGAGACCTGCAAAACATGCACTGTTGGTAGCTCTACCAACAGTAGACCAACCGCTAACCAAACCTTATACCCTAAGCCAACCTCTAACCAAACCTAATACCCTAAGCTAACCAAATCTAATACCTAAACCGCAAACTGAATACCTTAAATCAAACCTAATGCCCTAAGCCAGGGGTGGCCAAACCGGTCCTCGAGATCTACCAACGGTCCACATTTTCCAGGTTCTCTAGCTGGTGCACAGCTGTAGTCATTACTAACTGTCACATTTTAAAACCTGCTGCATTCATTCCTACTATAGATCCACAGGTCGCCTGGAAAACATGCACCATTGGTAGATCTTGAGGACAGGTTTGGCCACCCCTGCCCTAAGCCAACCACTACCCAAACCGCTAAACCAGACCTAATAATACACTAACCCAGGGCTCAAGAAATCCCGGGACCAGGTAGCCATGGCAACCCGATTCTGCTTCCTGGCGACCAGATTTGCAAGGTGTATCCTTCCACCTGGCATTCCCCTGGCCGGGCAGAGTGGTGCGCTTGTGGTAATGGCAACAGCCGGGGAGAGCGGTGGACAACCCACCCGGCTGTATCAGAGCAGGTCTGAGACTATTTCAAAACTCGAACTGGCTCGCAAGCCAATCAGAGCTCTTGGTTGTAACCCCTGGCGTCGAGCAAGAAACCCATAGCAACTAGCACGTAACTAAGCTGCCTCGTGTGTGGCTAGATTTTAAAAACATTTGCCAAGCCCTGCCCTAACCCAAACCACTAAACCAGGCATGTCCAAACTATGGCCCTCCAGCTGTTTTGAAACTACACTTCCCAGCATGCCTTGCCAAAGTTTAGTATTCCCTAATGGCAAAACTATGGCAAGACATGATGGGACTTGTAGTTTCACCACAGCTGGAGGGCCATAGTTTGGACATGCCTGCACTAAACGAAAACGAACGCCCTTAATGCAATCTGCTCAACCAAACTTTATGCCCTAACTCAAACTAAATTGAATTAACCATGACACTCTAAAGGCCCCCCTCCACTAGGGTGGGATATCGCATGCGGTTCCTCGCCAACTCACCCAGCAGCTGCCGGGTGGCGGGACCGCATATGATACATTGTCTGTAGTCATTTTGCATACAATGTATCGTATGCGATCCTAGCCAGGGCTACGGGCTGCGATAAATATTTATGGCAGCCCATAGGATCTGCGACTGCGATGTGCACAGAAACGCATCTGATATCGCAATCACAGGAAAATAACATGCGATGTGTCACTTTTCATGTGATCCGTCACAGCAATGCGTCGGAATTGCATAAAAAGTGGCCATATTGCACTAGTGGATGGTGGCCTTAACCCTAAAGGGCAGACTGGCTGTTCCATGTGGTTCTTATTTACGGGCACATTCTGGGAGCAGCTGGTATCTGTGCTTACACCTGTCCCATGCCAGTTGCAGGAGGAGATATACTGACTAACTGGGTGTGAACTGTTTGAGGAACAGGGATCTCGAAATCGCTGTCTTCCTTAGGGCCCCATGAAGTTAATTTGCCCTGCCCCACCAGCTCAGTGGATTGGATGGGGGAAAGGGATCTTGGACTGCAAACCCCAAATTAAACGCACATTAAAAGGCACTATCATGCTGGGACTTGTAGTTCAACAAATAAATAAAAACACAGTGCTGATGCACACTCTACTGTAATGATAATAAGCTCTGCTATATAACATTGAGCGATATCGAGGTTCTTGGTATATTTATTGAAATATTAGCCCATTAACCAGCGTCTAGGTGACCTTGTCTCTGGTGGGTCCCCAATTACACGTTTCATTCCAAGGCATGGGACCCCAAAATAGCCAGTTACCCAGGGCAGCAAACTAGCGAGAAGATAATGCGTTAGTCAGTGGGGCAGAAATCTGGCTTTGTCTGTTATTTGTTTGAATTGTGTCTATTAATGCAACTCTGCTGCCACCTGCTGGACAAATCGCAATACAACCATTCACTGTCCTTGTATTATTGCACACAGGCTTATCAGTTGGGAAGCAATTTGTATGATCGCATATTCAATGCAATTTGGGCACGACATTGCAATAAGCGATCCTATTACCTAAATGTATTTATGAGCACCTGCAAGGACAAGGGCTATACGTCAAGGTACATATCCCAGCATGCTATACTAAAGTTTAAACATGTCCTAATGACCAAACTAGTAGGGTATTATTTATTTATTAACAGTTTCTTATATAGCACAATATATTCCGTTGCGCTTTACAAAAGGAGACAGTGATACAACAAACAGGGTATTTACAGACAGTCAAAATGTAGGAGGGCCCTGCTCGCAAGCTTACAATCTATAGGGAAATAGGCATTGATACATAAGGATAGATACTGTATTCTTTATTGCATTGATTCCACCAGAATGCAAGGTTCCGGAACTGGTTATGAAATTTGATAAGCTTGCCTGAAAAGATGAGTTTTCAGGAAACGCTTATAGGTTTGGAGACTGAGGGAGAGTCTTATTGTGCTTGGGAGGGGATTCCACAGAGTGGGTGCAGCCCGAAGAAAGTCCTGCAATCGGGAATGGGAGCGAGTAATGAGTGTGGATGAGAGATGCAGATCTTGGGAGGAGCGTAGAGGTCGAGTTGAAAGATATTTCGAGATAGGAGAAGTGATGTATGTTATTGTAGTTTGGTTTATGGCTTTGTGTGTAAGTAAAATAATTTTGTATTGGCTACGGTAGAATACAGGTAACCAATGAAGTGACTGACACAGTAGCTTTGCAGACAATGAACGTCTGGCTAGGAAGATCAGCCTCACAGCTGCATTCATGATGGACTGTAGTGGTGAGAGTTTGTATTGGGGAAGGCCAATAAGGAGACTATTGCAATAATCAATGCGTGAGATGATGAGAGCATGGATTAGAGTTTTTGCAGTGTCTTGTGTAAGGTAAGGGCGAATTTTGAATGTTTTTTAGGTGCATGTGGCATGATTTTGAGACAGATTGAATGTGGGGTACAAAGAAAAGTTCACAGTCAAGGATAACACCTAGGCAGCGAGCTTGAGAGGTAAGAGTGATTGTCATCTTCTCAACAGCAATAGAGAGATATCAGGTTGGTAACTACTATTGAATGGCAGAAATATAATTAATTATATTTTTGAAATATTAAGTTTGAGGTGGTGAGATGACATCCAGGATTAAACAGCAGAAAGACATTCAGAGACATGGCTCAATACAGATGGGGACAGGTCTGGGAAGAATAGGTAGAGCTGAGTATCATCCGCATACAGTTGATACTGGAATCCAAAAGAGCTGATTGGCTTGCCAAGAGATGAGGTATAGATTGAGAAAAGCAGAGGACCTAAAACTGAACCCTGAGGTACTCCAACTGAAAGAGGTAGCGAAAAGGAGGTATAATCAGAAAAACGAACACTAAAGGAGCGGTTAGATAGGTAGGATGAGAACCAAGAGAGGGCTATGTCTTTAAGACCTAGGGATTGTAGTGTCTGTATAAGAAGTGTATGGTCAACAGTGTCAAAAGCAGCAGAGAGATCTAGAAGAATTAGTAGTGATTAGTGGCCTTTTGACTTAGCAATGACCAGATCATTCACAATTTTAGTCAGTGCTGTCTCTGTGGAGTGTAGGGAATGAAAGCCTGACTGAAGCGGGTCCAGTAAGTTGTGCAAGTTAAGAAAGTGTGTGAGGCAAGTGTAGGCAAGTCTTTCAAGTAGTTTAGAGGTGCATGGAAGCTGTGAGATGGGACGGTAGTTTGGGAGAGCTTGGATCAGAATTTTTTTTTTTTTCAGAATCGGAGTAATAACTGCTTGTTTGAACATTGAAGGAAAGACACCAGTAGAGAAAGAGAGGTTAAAGATTTTAGTTAAGACTGGAATTAGCACCGGAGACAGAGATTTACTTACTTGTGAATTTGTGAGGGTATAGGGTCAAGAGGAGAGGTAGTAGAGTGGGAGGAAGAGAAAAGTGCAGATACTTCATCTTCATTTGTGGGATCAAATGAAGTAAATGCATCAGAGGGTGCAGGCATGGGATGGAGTAGATCACCAACTGAGTTGGAGCATACCAATTCATCTCTGATCTTGTAAATCTTATCCCTGAAGTAGGAAGCAAGATCTTGTGCATGGATAGTGGCTGATGGCTTGCGTGAGGGAGGGTTGAGAAGGGAATGTATTAAAAATACATTTTGGGTTAGAAGCCTGAGCAGAAATGAGAGTTTGGAAATATATTTGTTTGGCAGTTTCCAGGGCATAACTATAATACTGGTAGATATTCTTATATGTATAGAAATCCATTGGACTGTGAGCTTTATGCCATTTACGCTCAACTTTGCGTGGGAGATTTTTTAGGTGTCTTGTGAATTTAGAGTGCCACGGTTGGCATCTAGGCCTATGGGGAGTGTGGTGGGTAACTGGAGTCACTTCATCCAGGGCTGTTTGGAGAGTTAGGTTTAGGTGTGATACCGCCATCTCAGGAGTAGTGAATGCAGAAATAGGAGCAAGCTGTTGTTGCAGAGAGGAGAGTACTTGAAAATTAATATCATTAATATTTCTGCGGGCTTGAGGTGGATTAAGGGATTTCAGTGGTTTTGAGTTAGAAGTACTAGAGGATCAGAAATTTTATCAACTTGGGAACCGCTCGGGTAGACTACTAGCTAGAAAGTTAAGAGGTAAGAGAGCAAAGGAAAAAATTCACATGATATATTCTGACCGGGGCTCAAAAGTATATGACCCAAATGAGATTGCCAACGTCTTTTCAGAATACTACTCTAAACTATATAACTTGAAGGATGACCCTTCCACTCACCAACCTCACTATGAGAAAATCCAAAGTTTTCTAAATAGGATCAACCTCCCTGCATTGTCCCCGGAGACATGCGCCTCTCTTAACGCCCCCTGGTCACTAGAAGAGGTCCAAACTGGTATTGACTCCCTTCCATCAGATAAGGCCCCGGGGCCCGATGGGTTCCCTTCTAACTTTTACAAAACATTCAAATCCCAACTGTCACCTGTGTTACTTAAGGTATTTAACGAGGCCTCATTGGCAAAACATTTCCCCTCTGAAATGCTAGAATCCCGCATCATCACCATCCCCAAACCAGGGAAACCCCAAACAGCAGTCCAAAACTACAGACCCATTGCGCTCCTTAACTCGGATCTGAAACTATACGCTAAATTAGTTGCTAACCGTATAAACCCACTACTTCCCTCCCTCATTAAAAATGACCAGGTGGGTTTTGTTTTGAACAGACAGGCCACGGATAACACGCGCAGGGTGCTAGGCGTCATCGAATTCTGCTCATCTAAGACTATCCCCCTTTTAGTCCTGTCATTGGATGCCGAGAAGGCCTTTGATAGGCTTCACTGGGGCTTCATGCGTGCGACCTTAGAAAAATTTGGTCTTAGCGGCCGGATATTAGATTCAATCCTGGCTCTATACTCCTGTCCCTCTGCAAGGGTTTTCACGAATGGTTGCACTTCCTCAGGTTTCAAAATCTCCAACGGTACCCGTCAGGGGTGCCCGCTTTCCCCCTTGATCTTTGCTTTGGCGGTTGAGCCTCTAGCTGAACACATTAGATGTAATAACTCTATTAAGGGTCCGGTAATAGGTAGTTCGTCCCATAAAATCAGTCTTTTTGCGGACGATGTCCTACTGTGTCTCTTAGATCCTGAAAATTCTCTCCCCGCTTTACACAAGGTGCTACAAGACTACTCCGAAGTATCATTCTATAAATTAAACACTGGTAAGACGGAGGCCCTTCCCCTGGGGCTCCCCCAAGATACCATCACTAGATTAAAAGAAAAGTACAATTACGCATGGCAAACCCGCTCACTGAGATACCTAGGAATTAACCTGGCGTTGGAAAACCATATTTTTGAGTGCAATTATGGCCCCCTGCTGAGGGCCTTTGCGGAGCTGACTGGAGACTGGATGATGCATGATGTATCATGGCTAGGGAGAGTGGCTGCGGCTAAAATGGTCCTCTTACCGAAATTGATGTACCTTTTCCGCTCTATCCCCAGATCCCCCCCAAAAACCTTAATGAACAAATTTAATTAACTTCTGACTAAATATATCTGGAGAGGGGCCAAACCTAGAATTGCAAAGAAGATTCTAATGAGTTCTAAATCCGAGGGCGGTGTTGCCTACCCCGATATTGAAACTTACTACGCCTCTTGTATTCTGAACCAGGCTAGGGATTGGCTAGATATTAAAGACCCAAAACCGTGGGTGGTGTTGGAGAGTACTTACTCCCACCCTACTCCTATCGCAGACCTGGTATGGCTCCCACAAAATGAAACTAGGAAATTCTCAGCCCTCTGTAAATCTATTAAGGCCACCCTAGATGTCTGGTATAAGATGACGGCTTCTCTAGAAAAGTCAGCTCTACCGGCCCCCTTCTTATCATTAAAAGCTGTGAAATCTCTAATCCCCAATGTGCCATTAGACAGATGGATTAATCAGGGAATAGCTTCAGTGGAAGACCTGTATGTCGGGGATAATTTCGCACCCTTCAATTATATACAAAACAACTTCAACATCCCCAAACAGGACTTTTTCATCTATCTTCAGATAAGAAGTTGGTTACAATCACATCTAACCACACCTAACACAAAACCAGCCTTCCCCACCTATCTTAAAACCAGGATGAGCACTTATTCTCACAAAGGCGGCATATCGTGGTGGTACTCCCACTTACTCTCCATGAATGTAAGACATAAACTGAAATCACAATCCCTATGGGAAAGAGACCTGAACAGATCTCTCAGTGAGGAAGATTGGGAGAACATCTTTAGATCCTGTTTCAAGATATCACGCTGTATAAACCATTCTGAAATGTTTTTCAAGCTTATCCATAGGGCCTACTTCACCCCAGCCAGGTTGCATACGATTTGGCCATCATCCCCTAACTCCTGTTGGAGTATATGTGGCAACATTGGGGATATCTTCCACATATTTTGGGAGTGCCCACGCCTGCGGCCTCTCTGGGGTGAGGTATTTCAGCTAATGAGCCTAATAATAAACCAACCCATTCTTCCTGACCCTGCTCTTGCCCTACTCCATATTTTCCCATCACATTTCTTAGCGGCTGACAGGTATATTTTAGGCCATGTACTTATAGCCACCAAGTCGACTATTGCTAAACTTTGGAAATCTGACACCATACCATCCCTAGAGGCTATCCGTAATAAGGTACACAGTCACTTTATCTATGAGACCGCCGATGCCAAGTACTCTTCTTCCCCAAACTCAATAGTAATGAAATGGCATAGCTGGTCACTCTATAATGAAAAAATGGGGCGCTCGAGGATACAAAATAGTCCTCCTGACTTATCTGTACTAAATTCTCAATAGATAAATGCTATTCGTTACCATGAGATATATTGTTCTATGCTGTTGCAGACTGTACTTTTAGCACACTATTATGATCTGATGTGATTTGTGAGACAATTATGATTTACCATCAACTGTTTTCTTTTGTCCCCTACCCTCCCTCCCTCCCTTCTGTATCCCCCCCCCCCAGTTACCCTCTGGAAAAATTCACAATAAAAATTTAATGATAAAAAAAAAAAGAAGTACTAGAGGACAGCATGCAGGAGATAAGGTTGTGATCTGAGAGAGGGAAAGTAATATTGGTGAATTCAGACACTGAGCACAGCTTAGTGAATACAAGATCAAGACAGTGACCCTCCCGATGAGTAGAGGAGTCAGTCCATTGAGAGAGGCCAAGTGAGAAGGTTAGAGAGAGAAGTTTGGAGGCATGAGCAGCAGATTTTGGGCTATCAATAGCAATGTTAAAATCACCCATGATGATGGTTGAGATGTCAGAGGAAAGGAAGTGAGGGAGCCAGGCAGAAAAATCTTCCAGAAATTGTGTTGGCTGCCCAGGTGGGCGATAGATAGCTGCAACACGCAGCGAGAAAGGAGTGTAAGTTCTGATGGAATGTACTTCAAATGATGTGAATGTGATTGATGGAACCTGTGGAAGAACTGTGTATGTGAAGGATTGGGATAGTAATATTCCAACCCCACCTCCTCTGCTGTCACCAGGGCTGGAGGTGTGTGTGAAGTGGAGAGCACCGTGTGACAGGGCTGCAGGGGAGGCTGTGTCTGATTGAGAGAGCCATGTTTCTGTTATAGCCAGCAGGTTGAAGTTGTTTGAAATAAAGAGGTCGTTGATGGATGTTAATTTGTTGCCAACAGAGCGTGCATTCCATAACGCACATTTTAGTGATTTGGGGGCTGAAGGGAGGGATTTGATGTTTATGAGGTTAGCTGGATTACTATGTTCCTGAGAGTTAAGTGCCTGCGAGCGGGGCAAGCAGCTGGGGCCTGGATTAAGTGAAATGTCACCAGCTAATAGAAGCAATAGAGAGAGATAGGTGTAGCTTAGATATGTAAAAATCTCATGAGTGTTAATAAGAGGGGTGTGGATAATTGAGGCAGAAATGTGTATAGAGGGCTGAGTTTCAGGGAGAGAGAGAGAGAGAAGAGACTGATTTTGAGAGAAGACCATGCAGAGCAATAGTTTTTAGTACATGGTGTATTTGAACAGAGTTATATAGGCAGAGAGTTATATTAGACTTGCAATAGTTAATACCAGCTTACTGGTGTTGCTCAGATAGTCATTCTAAACAGGGTCGGCACCACCACTAGGCAGGTCTAGGCATTTGCCTAGGGCGCCGGCCACTGGAGGGCGGCAGTTTGCCCCTCGCCCCCCGTGCAAAGGGGGTACCTGCTGCACCATCTGGGGAGCGGGCAGGGGGGTCCATGCCGGCTTCTAACAGGAGCCTGCAGTGGTGTCCTTGCCGCGCGGGTACCTGCGGCACTGTGTACCCCACCCCCCTGCACCAGGGCGCCCCCACCCCGACTCGCCTGGGGCGCTCCGGTGCCTTGCACCGACCCGGATTCTAAACCCTACATATATGTGAGTGCACGCTGACTAGCACAGCTGACCATAGATTGAATACAGTACATATATGTGAGTGCACGCTGACTAGCACAGCTGACCATAGATTGAATACATTACATATATGTGAGTGCACGCTGACTAGCACAGCTGACCATAGATTGCATACAGTACATATATGTGAGTGCACTCTGACTAGCACAGCTGACCATAGATTGAATACAGTACATATATGTGAGTGCACGCTGACTAGCACAGCTGACCATAGATTGCATACAGTACATATATGTGAGTGCACGCTGACTAGCACAGCTGACCATAGATTGAATACAGTACATATATGTGAGTGCACGCTGACTAGCACAGCTGACCATAGATTGAATACATTACATATATGTGAGTGCACGCTGACTAGCACAGCTGACCATAGATTGCATACAGTACATATATGTGAGTGCACTCTGACTAGCACAGCTGACCATAGATTGCATACAGTACATATATGTGAGTGCACGCTGACTAGCACAGCTGACCATAGATTGCATACAGTACATATATGTGAGTGCACTCTGACTAGCACAGCTGACCATAGATTGCATACAGTACATATATGTGAGTGCACGCTGACTAGCACAGCTGACCATAGATTGCATACAGTACATATATGTGAGTGCACTCTGACTAGCACAGCTGACCATAGATTGCATACAGTACATATATGTGAGTGCACGCTGACTAGCACAGCTGACCATAGATTGCATACAGTACATATATGTGAGTGCACTCTGACTAGCACAGCTGACCATAGATTGAATACAGTACATATATGTGAGTGCACGCTGACTAGCACAGCTGACCATAGATTGCATACAGTACATATATGTGAGTGCACTCTGACTAGCACAGCTGACCATAGATTGCATACAGTACATATATGTGAGTGCACTCTGACTAGCACAGCTGACCATAGATTGAATACAGTACATATATGTGAGTGCACGCTGACTAGCACAGCTGACCATAGATTGCATACAGTACATATATGTGAGTGCACGCTGACTAGCACAGCTGACCATAGATTGCATACAGTACATATATGTGAGTGCACTCTGACTAGCACAGCTGACCATAGATTGCATACAGTACATATATGTGAGTGCACTCTGACTAGCACAGCTGACCATAGATTGAATACAGTACATATATGTGAGTGCACGCTGACTAGCACAGCTGACCATAGATTGCATACAGTACATATATGTGAGTGCACTCTGACTAGCACAGCTGACCATAGATTGCATACAGTACATATATGTAAGTGCACTCTGACTAGCACAGCTGACCATAGATTGCATACAGTACATATATGTGAGTGCACGCTGACTAGCACAGCTGACCATAGATTGCATACAGTACATATATGTGAGTGCACTCTTGACTAGCACAGCTGACCATAGATTGCATACAGTACATATATGTGAGTGCACGCTGACTAGCACAGCTGACCATAGATTGCATACAGTACATATATGTGAGTGCACTCTTGACTAGCACAGCTGACCATAGATTGCATACAGTACATATATGTGAGTGCACGCTGACTAGCACAGCTGACCATAGATTGAATACAGTACATATATGTGAGTGCACGCTGACTAGCACAGCTGACCATAGATTGAATACATTACATATATGTGAGTGCACGCTGACTAGCACAGCTGACCATAGATTGCATACAGTACATATATGTGAGTGCACTCTGACTAGCACAGCTGACCATAGATTGCATACAGTACATATATGTGAGTGCACGCTGACTAGCACAGCTGACCATAGATTGCATACAGTACATATATGTGAGTGCACTCTGACTAGCACAGCTGACCATAGATTGAATACAGTACATATATGTGAGTGCACGCTGACTAGCACAGCTGACCATAGATTGCATACAGTACATATATGTGAGTGCACTCTGACTAGCACAGCTGACCATAGATTGCATACAGTACATATATGTGAGTGCACTCTGACTAGCACAGCTGACCATAGATTGAATACAGTACATATATGTGAGTGCACGCTGACTAGCACAGCTGACCATAGATTGCATACAGTACATATATGTGAGTGCACGCTGACTAGCACAGCTGACCATAGATTGCATACAGTACATATATGTGAGTGCACTCTGACTAGCACAGCTGACCATAGATTGAATACAGTACATATATGTGAGTGCACGCTGACTAGCACAGCTGACCATAGATTGCATACAGTACATATATGTGAGTGCACTCTGACTAGCACAGCTGACCATAGATTGCATACAGTACATATATGCAAGTGCACTCTGACTAGCACAGCTGACCATAGATTGCATACAGTACATATATGCGAGTGCACTCTGACTAGCACAGCTGACCATAGATTGCATACAGTACATATATGTGAGTGCACGCTGACTAGCACAGCTGACCATAGATTGCATACAGTACATATATGTGAGTGCACTCTGCTAGCACAGCTGACCATAGATTGCATACAGTACATATATGTGAGTGCACGCTGACTAGCACAGCTGACCATAGATTGAATACAGTACATATATGTGAGTGCACTCTGACTAGCACAGCTGACCATAGATTGCATACAGTACATATATGTGAGTGCACGCTGACTAGCACAGCTGACCATAGATTGCATACAGTACATATATGTGAGTGCACGCTGACTAGCACAGCTGACCATAGATTGCATACAGTACATATATGTGAGTGCACTCTGACTAGCACAGCTGACCATAGATTGCATACAGTACATATATGTGAGTGCACTCTGACTAGCACAGCTGACCATAGATTGCATACAGTACATATATGTGAGTGCACGCTGACTAGCACAGCTGACCATAGATTGCATACAGTACATATATGTGAGTGCACTCTGACTAGCACAGCTGACCATAGATTGCATACAGTACATATATGTGAGTGCACGCTGACTAGCACAGCTGACCATAGATTGAATACAGTACATATATGTGAGTGCACGCTGACTAGCACAGCTGACCATAGATTGCATACAGTACATATATGTGAGTGCACGCTGACTAGCACAGCTGACCATAGATTGAATACAGTACATATATGTGAGTGCACGCTGACTAGCACAGCTGACCATAGATTGCATACAGTACATATATGTGAGTGCACGCTGACTAGCACAGCTGACCATAGATTGAATACAGTACATATATGTGAGTGCACTCTGACTAGCACAGCTGACCATAGATTGAATACAGTACATATATGTGAGTGCACGCTGACTAGCACAGCTGACCATAGATTGCATACAGTACATATATGTGAGTGCACTGACTAGCACAGCTGACCATAGATTGAATACAGTACATATATGTGAGTGCACGCTGACTAGCACAGCTGACCATAGATTGCATACAGTACATATATGTGAGTATACTGACTAGCACAGCTGACCATAGATTGCATACAGTACATATATGTGAGTGCACGCTGACTAGCACAGCTGACCATAGATTGAATACAGTACATATATGTGAGTGCACGCTGACTAGCACAGCTGACCATAGATTGAATACAGTACATACTGTATAAGTGAGTGCACGCTGACTAGCACAGCTGACCATAGATTGAATACAGTACATACTGTATATGTGAGTGCACGCTGACTAGCACAGCTGACCATAGATTGCATACAGTACATATATGTGAGTGCACGCTGACTAGCACAGCTGACCATAGATTGAATACAGTACATATATGTGAGTGCACGCTGACTAGCACAGCTGACCATAGATTGAATACAGTACATATATGTGAGTGCATGCTGACTAGCACAGCTGACCATAGATTGAATACAGTACATATATGTGAGTGCACGCTGACTAGCACAGCTGACCATAGATTGCATACAGTACATATATGTGAGTGCACGCTGACTAGCACAGCTGACCATAGATTGAATACAGTACATATATGTGAGTGCACGCTGACTAGCACAGCTGACCATAGATTGCATACAGTACATATATGTGAGTGCATGCTGACTAGCACAGCTGACCATAGATTGCATACAGTACATATATGTGAGTGCACTCTGACTAGCACAGCTGACCATAGATTGCATACAGTACATATATGTGAGTGCACTCTGACTAGCACAGCTGACCATAGATTGAATACAGTACATATATGTGAGTGCACGCTGACTAGCACAGCTGACCATAGATTGCATACAGTACATATATGTGAGTGCACTCTGACTAGCACAGCTGACCATAGATTGAATACAGTACATATATGTGAGTGCACGCTGACTAGCACAGCTGACCATAGATTGAATACAGTACATATATGTGAGTGCACGCTGACTAGCACAGCTGACCATAGATTGCATACAGTACATATATGTGAGTGCACGCTGACTAGCACAGCTGACCATAGATTGCATACAGTACATATATGTGAGTGCACGCTGACTAGCACAGCTGACCATAGATTGAATACAGTGCTATGGCTTGCAGTGAAGTAAATGTTTTAAGTTGTCAAGTTACCCTGTATTAGGCCAAGCAGACACCAGGCTAATATGGCTCCAATTAGCAAAGCATCAATGTCTAAATTTCCAAACACAGGTAGCACAATATAGAAGCAGATTATGTTATTAGAATTGCTGTATCACATACACAAACAGGCAACATAGTGACAGTGTGAGTATATTGGAATGCAAGGTAGGTACATACGTTCAATTTTAGAGGTTATTGCAAAAGGGTGAATGGCACGTAGTTGTTTAAACTTTCTTAGGCTTGAAGATGTTTTGGTGATGGTTTCATCTGTTTTCATCCTGAATAAGTCCTGAATTTGTTGTTTCATTATAGAACCCTTTTAAATAAACCCTTCTCATATAACCCAACAGGCCAGGCTTCAACAGCCTAGTGAAGCTCCCTTATGAATGATGCATGATGGCATGCTGGGGTATGTAGTTCCATACTGAATACCCCTGACCTAGAGGTATTCAACATGGAACTACATATCCCAGCCACAGTTAAGTTGCAGGGATAATTAAAGAAGTACATTTATGGAGAAGGTACGAACAGAACTCTTAAAACCAAACGGGGCCAGATAGGATACATCCACGGTTAGTAATAGAGCCTAAAGGGGTGCTGGAAGCAGCATTATCAGAACTATTCAACCAGTCACTAGTTTCATTTTCCAGTCCTCTGGAATTCTGTATGTAGTACCACTGCACAAAAGTGGAAGCTAGGAAGATACATCAGAATGACCTGCATATGATCTGATCATATGCCGATTGAACGAGCAATCGTATGTGCTTTTAAAACAAATGGTTGATGATTTGGTGGACTAGAGGAATGGTCAAGAGCATGACAATTACAGTGTAATGCTAAGAAATGCAAAATCATGCACTTGGGTCTCAAAAATTCAAAGGTTAAATATAGTAATAATTGTGCCATATTGGTAACTACTGAGGAGGAAAGGGATCTAGGGGTTACATTTAATGGGATGTGATTTTTAGTAAGGTTCTAAAACTGCACATTATTGTATTTTTGGAAATCTGGACTTTTTTTAAATAATTGACTATTTAATGAGATGCGAATTCGCATAAATTTTTTTTTGGGGAATCATGAAAATGTGCGAATTTTAGTCATGAAAATGTGCAAATTTGTGGACATGTGTGATTTTTGAAACATGGTAATGTGCGTTTTATTTTATTTAGTAAAAATCAGTGTGGGGTCCCCCTCCTGAGCATAACCTACAGTACCCTGGGCTCAAAGAGCCGGTCCTGGTTTAAAAAAAATCACCGGGCAAACCGACTAGGGGTCCCCTGGATTTTTTTCAAACCAGCACCAGGCTCAAGGGCTGGTCCTGGTTCCCAAAATACGGGGGACGATACCAGCACCGAGCCCAACCAGGCAGCAGGCTAATGCCACAGCCTGGGGGAGACTTTTTATATAAGTTCCCCCCGACCAAAGCATTTACCCCCTGACTGATCAGCCTGGGCAGGGATCCTGGGGACCCCCCCAATGAAGGAGTCCCCCCCTCCTGAATTTTCCTGCCCAGGCTTTTTAGTTCTGTGTACCCTGTATTGTTCTAATAATGTACCTTATGTACGGTGCTGCAAACCCCTTGTGGCACCTTATTAATAAAATATAATAATAATAATGCTTGATTGCAAAGGGAGGGAGTAGTCCGCAGCAGAAAGAAGTAATAATGCCACTGTATAGGTTATAGTATGCTGTGATCACAAAGACGGTCAGACGACAATCCTCGCTGACAGCGGAGTTTGCACATTTGCTAAGCAAATCTATACATGTACAGTATGTAATAACGTTGGATCGATCCCCCGGGAATCGCCAGCACTGAGAGCTAGGGATCGCCAGCACAGAGAGCTAGGGATGGCCAGTGACAATTCGAAATAATGGATGGCCAATGTGAAATACTTTTGCCCTTGATGATGGAGAACCAGATGGTTTCCCTCCATCAATGGCACAGCTGAAAGTGCCGGGGCATGGAGCATAGCTCTGCCCCTGACACCCACAAAGCCCCGCCCCCATGGTTTGACTGGCCCACAGACCAATCAGTCAAACACAATGGATGACTATCAATAGGTAAAAATATCGATGGTCCTCCATTGCATAGTTTAGCACTATCGATGGCAATGGCAACGATGGCCATCCCTACTGATAGCATCAGCATAAACCATTAAACGCTGTTAAGGCCGGCCCCCGGGCTTCTGTGTGAAACTAGCCAATAGGAGTCCAGGGGGCGGGCCTGCCACGTATTTGTCTGTTCCCCAGGAAAAGATGAACAGTCTGGTGCAGGAGGCGTGGACACCTACGTGGGAGCATCTGCCATTATTGCGTTTGCCTGCACGGAAGCATCGGCCATTAGTATGCTGTTACCCTGGGTGTGGTATGGGGCTCCGACAGTCATTAGCCCGACGTCGGGATCCCGACTGCCCGTACTCAGACAGCATGGCGAGTGCAAAAAAGTAAGTAAGTTTTATTTATATAGCGCACTTTCTCAAACAGGACTCAAGGCGCTTTACAGACATTAAAAATAACAATGCACATACTGCAATACAAAGGGTTATCAGTACAAGTAACAGGCAACAATGGCAGTACAGATGTACATCACACATACAGATATGCACAAGACGCATTCTAATAAGGGACACGAACATGGGAAACATATTTACTGTGCTGTGCAGTACCCAGGCAGCCATTCAGCGGCGCCACATGGTGATTGCACCAGCCAGTATTGTACATATAGAACACAAAAGAACAGTACAGGGTACACAGCACTAGACATAACACAATTAAAGCACAATTCTTAGTACACAATACAGCTGAGATATAGGAAGTGAATGAGAATAGATGCAGGTATAGATTGTAAATGAGTAAGAGAGCTGTAGTTGAAATACAAGAAGAGTTTGAAAAAAAACTCAGGAGCCCGAGGTGTGCTCCCTACCACCAGTGCTGTGCCTAAACACGTGCAAAGGGGGCCGTGCGTTCGAAGTGGGTCCATCTCCCGAAGGAGATAGGGCCCCGTTTTTCCCCTAACCCCTCTCAACCATAAGGCCGAAGAGGGGAAAATAGGGAACGGTGGGTCCTCTTCGCCGAAGCTTAGAGAGACCCTCATTCCTCAACCCCTGGAAGGGTTAGGACGGTGGGTCCTCCGCACCCGAAGGTTTGGAGAGACCCTCGGTAGACTTCCCTCCACCTTGCGGCTCAGGGTCGTCCTCGGGGGGCACGAAGCTCTCCCCAAAAGGCGAGAGCTTCGGCACATTGGGGAAATGGAAGGCCCGAAAGGGTCGACCACACAACCCAAAAAAAACGTGACACACTACAGAAAACAGAAAAACGTGTAAAAGTGCACGAACGTGAAGAGGGAAAAGAAATAAATAATAAAGAGGACCCCAGCCAGAAGGCCGGGGTGGGGGTGTGAAAAATTGTCCTACCCCATCCAAAAGGACGAGGTAAGGACGTGAAGCGCTAACCTAAAAGGGAAGTGCGCAGTGCTAGTGCTTACTAGTGCATGGTGATTTGGGGATCACCCGTGCATGTTCGGCACCCCCGAGTTTCCCCGGGGGCACAGTGCAGCCTCGGACTCCAGGCAGCCAGCCAGTCAGCGTCCGACCAAGTGTTTCTCCGCCTCACCAGCAGGCCCTTTCCGGCCCCCCGGCATGGGAATGGATACTCCACCGGGCTTTTCGATGAGTCTCCCCCGCAGCGGCCGAATAGACCAACCGAAGGAGAAGAAAACACCTACTCAGTCCCGATGTTTCACCTCTCCCAGGGATTGAGTACTGGGCTGGGCTTTTCGCTGTCTCTCTGGCCGAGGGAACTTGGAACCCCCGAACCAGAGAGCAATCTACTCGGTCCCAGCTTTTCCCGTCTTCCTGGGATTGGATACTAGACCGGGCTTTTCGAGTGACTCTCCCTCGGAGGCTATAGACCCCCGAACAAGAGCCCCATCTACTAGGCCCGATGCTTCTCCCCTCCCTACCAGTAGGAGAGTGTGCACCCCCCCTACGGCAGGATGAAGATACTCAACCAGACCTTACACCTGCCCAGAACATGAGGTACACTACGCCTCAGCTCAGTAGCAAGGTGATTAGGTCCAGCTTTTCTCTAGTCTCTGCCAGGGGGCGGTCCAGACCCAACTGATAAGAACAGATACTACACTTGATCTTAGCCAAAAGGCCGAGAAGCGAAATACAAGAAGAGTGCTGTGAGAACAGGAGGGTGGAGGGCCCTGCTCTAAAGGGGCTTACAATCTAGAGGGAGGGGGAGACAGACAGGTGACATGAGGTGCAGGTAAGGAGACCGGAGGCAAGAAGTGAGGATGGCAGGGATGGTCAGGACACGAGGCAGCAGGTAAAGAGAATGGACAAAGTAGTCCTCTCTCTACTCCTATCCTCCTCTTCCCCCTCCACCTGCACCCTTGACCCCTAACCGCTTTGTACCATGGGGCCATGCCACAACACACCCTGCTAGGGGCAGAAAGCATGCAGAGCGAATAGGGAATGCACAGGATTGAGGAACCATGGCTCTGGTACAGAGATTGGTTCAGTATGGAGTTCATTGTCCTGGCTGTGCAGACTGTAGGTGATGCTGGGTCAGGTAACTCACTGCAGAATTCTGGATTTTCAGTTGATGATGTTTAATTTTATGTCCTTCTGTGTTCCTCCGGTATTTCTTTATGTAGTTGTTCAATGTTTGTTCAACTGTTTCTTTAACTGTTCAGCTGCCTTGCTTCTAACCCTACAGAAATACTATCCCAAATTAAGGGCAAGGTCAGGCTAGCTGTGCTCGCCACGCTGCGGGCACGGTGGCTCGCTACGCGAGACACCTATTCTATTCTCCCTCTATGGGGGTCATGGGGAAAATAGCGGGTGGCCGTCGGGCACCCAGCTGTCTGCGTTTTGACAGCCGGGATCCCGACGTCGGGTAAATGACTGTTGGGATCCCGACTGTCGGGAACGCGTCCGGCACCCGTTACCCTATGTGGGAGCTTCTGTCATTACCAGTGGGGGGCTGCAGCACAGTTTAAAAATTCAAACAGTGGAGCCACACCCCCTGCCACTAACTGCCATTCCAAACGGATTCACTGTGAGTGGTTGTGGATCCTCCATTTGAATTTTGAATTGGTGCCTGCCATTACAAGTTATAGGAGTATAGGTCTTTGTCACACATGGGTTAACGGTCACTAGTATCAGGTATTTCGTGTAGAAAGAGCTCTGAGTAGCAGTAGCACAGGCAGATGTGCAGTAAAAAGCATATTTGCCAACTCTCCCTGAATGTGAGGGAGACTCCCTGGAAAAGCAGCAATCTCCCTAACTCTCAGCAGAATCTAGCGACTCTCCCTGATTGCACCATACCCCCAGTATGTAGCTGTTATGTAAATCAGATATTTACAGTACCGGTGGCTTGATGGGCCGGTCCGGACACACTGGGAGCAGAACTGGCCGAGCATGTGAACCTCCTGGATCTCTGCTCGGCCACCAGCCCTCCCTTGTCGTGCACAGTGATGCGCCAAGGCTGCTTCTTGGCCCCAGTCCGTCCCGGTTCACATGGGATCAGTTATAAGGAACAATGGGCCCGATTCTGGTTGGCTCGCTAACCAGCGTAAATTTGCTGCTTAGTGAGCCAAGTAACGCCACCTGCTGTGCGAGCGACCACCGAAATGTGCGAATAGAAGTCAGCCTGGACTGACTTATATTTGCGAGCGTTTGGGATGCAGACTGGGCGGGGGATGACGTCCTGTAGGGCCAGCCAGCTGCCTGCGTTCGCAGGGGGCGCTCAGCGTTTTCCTGGACGCACTCATCTTTATTCTAAAGCGTCCCCATGTGAATGCCCCCTGACTGCCTCCATCCCGCCTCCCCCTGTAAGAACGACTTGGTGACAGTGCAAATTGCCAAAGGCGCACGCACAGCAGCCCTGCACGTGCTAATATCCGCATGCGCAGAGGCTAAACATTGTCAACACATCCATCTCTGTTAGGGACACGGGAGATCTCGCCAACCCTAACTCCGTTGTCACCTATTGGAGTTGGCGGATGCGTGCTGAGCTAACCTTCACCAATAATAGCCGCGTTCGTGGGAGCCCGTTAGTCAGGCTCCCACCCCGATGCCACCTGGTCTTACTAGTGACAACGCAGCCGCCAAGGCCAGAGGTAAACAAGGGGAAAGCTAACTAACAACCAAGAGGCGAGAACTACCCTGCCCTACGGAGGAGGGTGCCAGTGGATAGCACTCTAAGCTGGAACCTCCTAGGCAATTGCTGTTGGCAACGGGTGAAACAATACACAATAGCCAAACTGACAGGTGTAACAATACACAGTACGCTGACACAATAAGAAAATGCTGACGGGTGTAACAATACACAGTATGCTGACACAATAGGAAAATGCTGACGGGTGTAACAATACACAAGATGGACCCAATAAGTAATGCTGAAAGGTGTAACAATACACAGTACGCTGACACAATAATGAAATGATAAGTAAGGAGACAGAGAGAGGAAATCTCCCAACTTATCTGAAAATGGAGGGATCTGCAACCAGACGCAGACAAGGATCCTGGAGGCAGTTAGGACCAGGCCACTGGGGACAGGAGCCAATGCTGTGCAGGAGCCTGGAACCGGGAACACTCAAGACACCAGATCAAGAACTATAGCCGGCGTCTGAGTGCCCCGGCCAGGCAGTTTAAATAGTGCGCCAAGCGCTACCCTGACGCTACGTGCGGCGTCATGTACACCCCTTCCTCCCTGCGGCCGCCAGGCGTCCCCCGTCGCCTTGGCAACCGCTGCGGCAGGGGAGGAAGGGGTTGCACCCAGGCTGCCGGACGCCCGTCACCGTCCGCCGGAAGCTCCCGGCTGATGACGCGACGGCGTCGTGGTAACCCGGCAACCGCCGGGACGACATTAGTGGAGACTGCCGGGCGAGCGGAGGTGCTGCCCGTGCAGCTCCTAACAGTACCCCCCCCTTGAGGAGGGGTCACCGAACCCTTAGACCCAGGTTTGAACGGGAAGGTCTTAAAGAACTCTGCTTTGAGCCTGGGTGCATGTAAAAATCGCTCAGGTACCCAAGACCTCTCCTCTTCTCCGAACCCCTTCCAATGGACCAAAAATTTAAGTTGACCCCGAACGACCTTGGAATCTAATATCTGCTCTACTATGAATTCTTTGTGCCCTTGAACGAGGACTGGTTTACGGTTCAGAGCAGGTCCTGATTGGGGAGCCATCGAGGCTGGTTTGAGAAGAGAACAATGAAAGACATTATTAATTCGCAGTGCTCTGGGAAGCTGCAACCTAAATGCCACCGGGTTGACCTGAGCCGTGATCAAAAATGGACCGATGAACCTGGGTCCTAGTTTTGGGCATCTCTGGCGAAGCTTGATGTGGCGAGTTGACAACCAGTTGTCAGCACTCTGACAAGTCTGGAAACTACGAGATAACGCATCAGCTTTGACATTTTTGGGGCCGGGTCTGAATGTAATGATAAACTGAAACCTGGTAAAGAACAATGCCCACCGGGCTTGTCGTGGGTTTAGCCGTTTAGCCGACTCGATGTAGGCTAAGTTTTTGTGGTCAGTGATCACGGTGATGATGTGTTTGGCCCCTTCAAGCCAATGACGCCACTCCTCGAAAGCCCACTTAATGGCCAACAATTCACGATTCCCGACATCATAGTTCCTTTCGGCTGTGGAGAACTTGCGGGAGAAGAAGGCGCAAGGATGAATCTTCTGATCATGAATGTCCTTCTGGGAAAGGACAGCTCCAGCCCCTACATCCGAGGCGTCAACCTCCACAAGAAAAGGAATTCTTGGGTCTGGGTGATGTAAGAAAGGAGCCGAACAAAAGGCTTTCTTTAACTTATGAAAGGATTTGATGGCCTGTGGGGACCAAACTTCCGGATTGGCTCCTTTGCGAGTCAACTCCACAATGGGGGCGACAATGTCAGAAAAAGAACGGATGAATCTCCGATAATAATTAGAGAATCCTAAAAATCTTTGAATCGCCTTAAGGTTGGTAGGACGAGCCCAGGACATGATGGCCTGAACCTTACTGGGGTCCATGGAAAAACCCTTGGGAGAGATGACATAACCCAGAAATGAGACTTGAGAAATTTCAAACTCGCACTTTTCGAGTTTGGCGTATAGTTGATTCTCACGCAACTTCTGAAGGATCAGGCGGACGTGTTGCCGATGTTCAGGAAGTGGCTTGGAGAAAATCAAAATGTCGTCTAAGTAAACCACAGCAAATACCCCCAGGTAAGGCCGGAGAACCTCATTGATAAAATCCTGAAAGACTGCAGGAGCATTGGCCAAGCCAAACGGCATTACAAGATACTCGTAGTGGCCTGAATGCGTATTAAAGGCAGTCTTCCACTCATCTCCTTTTCTAATCCTGATGAGGTTATATGCTCCTCTAAGGTCGATCTTGGAAAAAACTATCGCCTCCCGGATTTGGTCGAATAAAACAGAGATGAGTGGTAACGGGTAGGAATTTTTTATGGTAATTTTGTTCAAGGCCCGATAGTCTATACAGGGACGTAAAGATCCATCTTTTTTTTCTACAAAAAAAAACCCTGCGCCTACAGGAGACTTAGAAGGGCGAATTAATCCCTTTTCTAGACTCTCATTTATGTATAAATCCATGGCCTGGGATTCAGGTGCTGAGAGGGCATATAGGCGTCCTTTGGGCAATCTGGCATTGGGGACTAGGTCTATGGCACAATCAAAGGGACGGTGAGGGGGCAACGTATCTGCTTCCTTCTTGGAAAACACATCGGCAAAGTCTCTGTAGGGTAAAGGTATGGAAGAAGAAACGGGAAGAACAGGACGAAGAGGAAGAGAGAGACAATGGTCAGAACAGGAGGAGCCTCAACGTGTGATTTCTCCTGTGGTCCAATCAATACTGGGATTGTGCTTCCTAAGCCATGGTAACCCCAGGACGAGTGGCGTGAGAGGACAGTGAAACAAAAAGAAGGAAATCTCTTCCGAATGAAGAGCCCCCACCGAAAGCTGAAGAGAAGGAGTGCATGCGGTAACACTGCCGTTGGAGAGTGACTGACCATCTAGGCCACAAACCGACAAAGAATTGAACAAGGGAATGGGCTCGAGCCCCAACGAATGAACCAGACCCTTGTCAATAAAATTGCCGGCTGCGCCGCAATCAACAAAGGCAGTGGTATCGACAGTGCAGTTATTACAGGAGACAGAAACCTGAATAATTATCGAGTCTAGGGGAGAAAAACAAGATAGGCCCAAGTGAGTTTCCCCAAACACACTTAGGCCCTGTCTTTTCCCGCCTTCAACGGGCAGACAACCGCACGGTGACCCTGACCTCCACAATACAGACAGAGACCCTTCAGCCTCCTGCGATTTTTTTCTGCGGCTGACAGACGCGTAGCCCCAATCTGCATGGGTTCGTCACAAGCAACCTCCGGGGTCTCCCCCAGTGACGATGAGGGAAATATCCCGGACTCCCTCTCCCTCTGGCGTTCCCGGAACCTCCAATCTACCTTGATGGCTAATTCCATAATTTCATCAAGGGAGGTCGGGGTAGGGTAGTGAACCAATGCATCTTTTAACGTTTCAGATAGACCAATTCTAAACTGGCTGCGGAGTGCTGGGTCATTCCAACCTGAATCAATGGCCCACCTCCTAAATTGGGTACAATAAGCCTCTGCATTACCCTGACCCTGCCGTAGTGCCCTCAGGTTGGCTTCGGCTGAGGCAGCACGGTCCGGGTCGTCGTAAAGCAATCCCATGGCAGAAAAAAAAGCATTCACAGAGGTAAGGGCCTCGGACCCTGCGGGAAGACCGAAAGCCCAGGTCTGTGGGTCCCCCTGTAACAGGGAGATAACCATTCCCACCCGCTGGGATTCCAAGCCGGAGGAGGCCGGGCGGAGTTTGAAGTAAAGCTTACAAGATTCCCTAAAGTTAAAAAACTGGGAACGCTCCCCGGAAAACCGGTCCGGGAGACTCAACTTGGGTTCGGGGTTTCTGGATGAGGATAAGACCCCTTGCACCCGTTCCTCTTGAGAGTTCACCCGGAGGGTCAATTTCTGGAGCTCTTGTGTCAGGGTATGCATCTGTCCCGCCAAAGCGTGACTAGCAGCCTGCTGGGCCGGATCCATGACAGCTGACTAAAAGCTAGGTGAAGTATGGCCGGCTATAATGTTAGGGACACGGGAGATCTCGCCAACCCTAACTCCGTTGTCACCTATTGGAGTTGGCGGATGCGTGCTGAGCTAACCTTCACCAATAATAGCCGCGTTCGTGGGAGCCCGTTAGTCAGGCTCCCACCCCGATGCCACCTGGTCTTACTAGTGACAACGCAGCCGCCAAGGCCAGAGGTAAACAAGGGGAAAGCTAACTAACAACCAAGAGGCGAGAACTACCCTGCCCTATGGAGGAGGGTGCCAGTGGATAGCACTCTAAGCTGGAACCTCCTAAGCAATTGCTGTTGGCAACGGGTGAAACAATACACAATAGCCAAACTGACAGGTGTAACAATACACAGTACGCTGACACAATAAGAAAATGCTGACGGGTGTAACAATACACAGTATGCTGACACAATAGGAAAATGCTGACGGGTGTAACAATACACAAGATGGACCCAATAAGTAATGCTGAAAGGTGTAACAATACACAGTACGCTGACACAATAATGAAATGATAAGTAAGGAGACAGAGAGAGGAAATCTCCCAACTTATCTGAAAATGGAGGGATCTGCAACCAGACGCAGACAAGGATCCTGGAGGCAGTTAGGACCAGGCCACTGGGGACAGGAGCCAATGCTGTGCAGGAGCCTGGAACCGGGAACACTCAAGACACCAGATCAAGAACTATAGCCGGCGTCTGAGTGCCCCGGCCAGGCAGTTTAAATAGCGCGCCAAGCGCTACCCTGACGCTACGTGCGGCGTCATGTACACCCCTTCCTCCCTGCGGCCGCCAGGCGTCCCCCGTCGCCTTGGCAACCGCTGCGGCAGGGGAGGAAGGGGTTGCACCCAGGCTGCCGGACGCCCGTCACCGTCCGCCGGAAGCTCCCGGCTGATGACGCGACGGCGTCGTGGTAACCCGGCAACCGCTGGGACGACATTAGTGGAGACTGCCGGGCGAGCGGAGGTGCTGCCCGTGCAGCTCCTAACAATCTCACAAAGCATGCACAGACCAGGGTTCGCAAAAACGCGCTATAGCGCGTATTTTACCCTAAACCAGTCCCCGGGGACTCCGTTTTTAAAACTAAAGGGGTCCCCGAGGACGCGCTGTGCTGAACCTGTGAGCCGACGCTGTGTCTGGCTGTCACTGCGTCTCTTGTGATGCTGCAGTGTGGGCTGAAGAACCTCGCCCACTAACCTCCCACTCTGGAAGCGAGGAGCCGAGCACCTCAGGCCAGAGTGCCCCTCCCATACTGTGACGTCAGAGTGTGGGCAGAAGTCGCCGCTTCCTTCTGGCTGTCCGTAGACGTAGCGCGTACAGCAGCGTCCCGGGGCTGTGTCAGTGAGGTAGACAGAGGGAGAGCACGGAGACGAGTAACGGCTGCACAGCACCGCAAGCAACATGGGTGAGTCTCACATCCAGCCCGGGCTGCGGCTGTGTGTACGGGCGGGGTGGTGGACGGAACAAGAGGCCCCGCGCAGAGAGGAGGCTGGGCACCAGCAATGATGGGAGAGGACTACTGGGTGTGAGGGAGGCCGCGCTGTATGAATGAGCGCTGCAGGCTGGGCGCGGGATAGCCTGATAGGTCACTGCCATGGGCTATATGTGATTAGAAGTGGAGTTATCAGGTTACCCCCATAATACTTCATGTGTCATTCTATATGGGGAGGCGGAGGTGTAATGGGGCTATGGCAGACCTTGGACTAATGTGGGCCTTGGAATGGGGTTATGGGAGATCTTAGGGTAATGTGCCCTGTTTAATGGGACTATGGTAGATGTGTGCTTGGGCTATAGCAGACCATGGGGTATCTTGTGCTGTGTAGTGGGGCTATAACATACCGCAGGATAATGAGGGCTGTGTAATGAGTCTATGGAAGACTGCAGGGTAACATGGGCAGGCTAATGAGGTTTTGGTAAAATGAAGGGTAACTTGGGTAGTAAAATGGGGCTATGGCAGACCTCAGAGTAATTTGGGCTGTGTTATGGGAGTATGGCAGACCTCAGGGTATTGTGGGCTGCGTTATGGGGCTATGATAGACCTTGTTCCAATGTGGGCTGTGTAGTAGGACTATGGTAGACCACGGGGTACCGTATGATATGTAGTGGGGTGTACCGCTGTGTAATGGGCTTTGGAAGACTGCAGGGTAACATGGACTGTATAATGGGGCCCTGGCAGACCATAGAGTATTTTGGGCTGTGTAATGGGTCTATAGCCGACCTGACGCTAATGTGGGCTGTTTACTGGGGTTATGTCAGACCTAAGGGTAGTGGGGGTTATGTAATGGGGCTATGGAAGACCTCAGGCTCAAATGGGCTGTGTAGTGGGACTATGGCAGACCACCGGGTACCATGTGTTGTATAGTGGGGCTATGGAAGACTGCTGTGTAATGGGGCTATGGCAGACAATTGGGCAATGTATGTTATATATGCTGGGAGTGTAAAGGGCTTGTCCTACTGTATGTAACCTGCTGTGTGCTTATGCTTTTCTAGTACTTTTGTGTTGAGAGAGAACTGAAGGTGTATAATGAAGCTTTCTGTACTACAGCTGTGTGGATTGATATGGACATTATTTCTGATTCTGTGTTGTGTTTGTGCTTGTGACTTGTTTAGTTTTCAGGTTTATATAGTTTCTAGTATATATGTATCTTTATGCGAGTGGGCCAATTGATACTTCCCCCCGACCCACATGTGCCATGCTGGGGAGAGGAGGATTTATTCCGTTGGGACCCAGAAAAGGTCAGGTAGGACCCAAATTTTTAGAAGTGAAGGGTCCCCGGGACCCACTTTTTTGGGTGGTTTTCGCGAACACTGACAGACGACGTGCTATATTAGTGTTCATTCTAGCATCCTCTATCTTTGAAAACCTATGCAGTTCCTGTTCCCTGCCTGGGGTGTCGCTGTCTGCTGTGGTGTTTCTAGCACAGGTCTGGTTTGCATATCAGTGCTGATATACAGACCACACTGTGCTAGAAGCACTACACCAGACAGCGACACCCCAGACAAGGAAGAGGAACTGCGATTCAAAGATAGCCGGTGCTAGAATGAACACTATATGTCCACGATAGCGCCGCGCGCTTAGATGTGGCGTTCACGCTCTCCCTGAAATGCTTTCTCTAAAGTAGGCGAGTATGGCACAAAGTCAGCCCGGTGTCTGGGGCGTGAGGGGTTAATGAGACAGATTTATGGATATTGTGGAAATTGCAGAATAAGAGACCTCAGTTATGCGACTCCCATACATTAGTCAGGGTGAAGAGTTTAAAATATGATGACAGATGAGTGGAAGGAGAGGGGGCGTAAGTGGGGATCGGGGGAGTAAATCCAGCGGATGAAGAGTTTTGTGTTTCATGTAGAGGGTGGGATTTCCTGGAAAACTTTCCTTTCTTTAAACAAAACTCTGCCCCCTGTACTGTAAAGGCTGCAGCTGGATGCGAGGCCTGTATTAGCACGTCCCCCGCCGCGCAGCTGCTGCAGGCAGATGGGCAAAACCTGGCGCAGCGGAAAGTCACACAGAATTCCAGGGATCCCGTAAGAAATTCTGTGCAGGACAATTTGCTCCGGACCACCTACAGTATGGGGCAGACAGGACAGATCCCCAGTAACACTGCGGCAACAAGAGCAATGTCACCTGCATCTGCAGGTGGGGCAGATGTAACATGTGCAGAGAGAGTTAGATTTGGGTGAGGTGTGGTCAAACTGAAATCTAATTTGCAGTGTAAAAATAAAGCAGCCAGTATTTACCCTGCACAGAAACAAAATAACTCCCCCACATCTTCTCTCTCTCTGAACATGTTACATCTGCCCCATCTGCAGTGCAGCATGGTTTTACCCATTTGAGAAATATTTTGCATTTGCAATCAGATATGAATAGAACAGATAGAACGGGGATGTCAATATATTTCCCTTGCGTATAGGCCCCTTGTGGATCTGGGCATTAATCAGCTTTGTGCAGATAGCACTATTGGTATATCAGACATACGCTGTCCTTTATTAGGTGTAAGGAGTTTACTGTATATACAGGTAATTTCAGAGCATGCCAAAAATGATATCAAACCATGTAGACAATAGAAGTTATAATGATTATCATCAGCAGGGGGCAGCATTGCCTGGATTATTATTATGACTACACAGAACATTACTGATTATTCTTGACATTTCTACATAAACTTGGCAAACACTGTATTAAAAAGTAGCTGCATTCCAATGGATACGTTGCAACATTTCTACATCTTTCCACATGCAAACAATAGGCTCATAGAAAACTTTTGGTGAAAATTGTGTGAGAATACGTGGTCCGTTCCTGGTCCTGCAAGGTAGAATACATTTGATCAAACATTATTCTGAATTAAACATTATAATTCATGAGGTCCATGTGGATTTCCTTAATCTGGAGTTTGGCAGAAACCACTTCAGCATTCAGGACTAATGTAGGGTACACACCAAGGCGACCCGCTCACGTTGCACATCGTGAGCAGGTCGTTAGTGTCTCGTCCGACCCGCTCACGGTGACGCGGGAGGGCACGACCCGCTCACGATGTGCACCGTGAGCGGGTCCGATCCGATGGCGACCCGCACCCGGCTGTATGGTCGTCATTGAGATCCTACCTGCAGCAGGTAGGATCTCAATAACGACCGACCGACCCGCGGGACCGCGCATCGGATCGGTATCGGTCCACACCAGGACAGAAAAGGGCCCAATCAGCACACAATCTACATCCAATTGGTCGGAATTGGATCTTGATTGAGGGGATCGGGCCCTAGTCGTCCTGGTGTGTACCCAGCATAACGTTCCTGTCACCAATGGCTATGACCAAGCTTGGTCACCACTCTATGCCGTGCCACGGGACATTCAGGAGACTGGTGAACGAACCACTGGTGGTCCTCATGGAAGCCTGGAAGAGTATCCCGAAGACCACTCTTGGTGTCTTATTCCAAAGAGATATTATAACATGATTTATGCTAAATTGAGTGATTATGGCCTCCTCAAAATGCTGGTGATTGTGGCACTGTAAATGGGGGTGGTGATACTGCTACTACTTGCCAGCACCAGCTCATCTGTATCACCGATCTGGCTACGCGCTGCCGGAATCAGAATAAAGCCAGTTGTATTGTGTGTGATAACTAGAGGACTGGATTTTAATGACCCCCATCAGAGCTGAATCATTAAGAATTACAATAGCACAAAACTGGCACCAGTGGCCCAAAATGCTGAAGTAGACCAGGGTAATACAGCTTATTGGACGGCTGTCCCAGTTTGCTATAAAGTTGGCCGATATTTGAAGGACCATTGGATTGCATAACTCACTGACACCAGCTACGTAAAGTTGAAATGATAAAAAAAAAAAATAAAAAAAAAAAACGAATGGGAGGTAGAGGACTTTTGAGTGTGATGCATTTTTTAATATTACCACTAGATGGCAGCATTGCTCCAACTTCGATAACATGGATCAGCCAAACTTCTCATAATGCATTTGTATTCAATACAAGACTTTAAACATAAAAACAAGCTGATTACACCAAAAAAAAACAAAAAAAAAACAGATAATTGTAACAATCACAAATATTTAAAAGTTTCAAGAACTTTGCAGAACTGCAGATATTTAATGCTGGAAGGATGTTTTCAGGAACACGTCAATCTGATTCATTAGTCCACAGGGTGGTTGAGAGCTGAACGGGGCTGATCAGCAGATGATCCGGGCCCCGCTCAAGCCCCTCCAACAAGTCCAGGCATTCCGCACCGAGAAGGACGATGACTTAAACAGGCAGCGCTGCAAATGCAAACACACATGTATGGGTGTTTTACATGCTTCATCGTCGGAGAAAAGGGGCAATTCAGAAAAACTCATTGTGGGCGGAATTCGGCATGCCCATAGAAACGCTGAGTATACCCCCTGCGAATGCAGGTGTGTCAATGACTGTTGGGGCGGGTGTCAGTGCCCGTTACGAATTCGGGCATCTCCGGCCAGGATAAGAGTCAGTTTAGACTGATTTTTGGTGGTTTAGCAATAATCATTTGGGCCTCTAAATATGTCTGGTGGTTACTGATGGCCAGCCGGGATAAGAAGGGCGTAGTAAGCAGGGTGACGGAGGATGGTAATGGATTACCTGAAGGTAGTTTCCCTGCTATAAATATCAGAGACGTAGACATTGGATGAGGCAGCCTCTCTGCACAAAAGTGGCTTAGGGTATTCTGCCGTTTTCTGCCACATTTGTAACTACTACCTAATGCTAATGTGATTAAACGTGCAACCACTGCCGGGGATCACATGTGTGTAAGCGCAAAACCCACTCGCACATTCTTTTTATGCCACCCGCTGAAACGATCACGATAAACGTCAGCACCGGCACCACGCCAGATGGGAGCGATCCGTCAGATAATGGCATTTCCTTCCGCTCATGCCCACAATGCTGTCACTGCCCAGGTCACACCCCCAAAAAATCGAATTCACGAAAACACAGATTTGGCCCAAGCTCCACCCAACAAGATGAGGACGGACATGTGCAAAGGGTGATTCGCATCTGTGATGAGAGATCCCAGCAGACGCACGGGCAACCCCCCACATGCCCCGGCCCGCACCGCTCCGTGTGAATGGCTCGACAACTGTGCAAGTCGCCAAAGTCGTTCGCACAGGAGCCCTGCACATGCGCGATTATGCGCAAAACAAAAACATTGCCCCCCATTTAAAATTCACCAGGGACAGAATGATTTAGAATGACCCCCATAGACACACAGGGGGAAATTTACTAAGATGTGTATTCTACTTCACATGTGATGTTGCTATGGGCAACCAATCATAACCTACTTCTTACTTACTTAGCACCCTCTAGAGCAGTGGTAGCCAACCCTAGCCCTCGAGAGCTACCAACAGTGCACATTTTCCAGACAACCTAGCTGCTGCACAGCTGCACTCATTAATCACTGACACATTTTAAAAGATCCACAGATGTAGCTAATTAGCTCACGTGATTCTGTGAGGAGACCTGCAAAACATGCACTGTTGGTAGCTCTCGAGGACTAGGGTTGGCTACCCCAGCTCTAGAAGATAGTAGACAGGTTCCGATTGTTGTCCATACCAACATCACATGTGAAGTAGAACACACATCTTAGTAAATTTCACACGTAATGTGCGTTATACCCTTTCTGTTGCACGCCGCCGTCCGGGATTCACTGCACCCGGACGGCGGATGCGGCGCAGAGTGACGCGGCTGGGGACGTTGCCGGCAGCGTCCCAAGTTTTTGCTCTGAGACTGAGCGTCGGGGGTTTTGCCAGGCAACGTCACCGAACTTCCGCCCGGCGGCCGGGAACGCGAGCGCCTGACGTCACTCAGGTGGCGTGGTTTTCAAATAAATAGCTGGGCACAGACGCCGGTTATAGCTTTTTGCTCTGCTAGCATCCAGCATTTATATCCGGTCCCCGTGGCCTTGGTCCTTTTCTGTGGATACTGTATCTGCTTCCAGCTGATTCCTGTCTCCGGTCTTCCGTGGGTTTTCTCTCTTCCAGTCCTGTTCCTGGTCTGAGCCTGCGTCTGACCCACAGTCTCCATCTTCCCGTGGGTCACGTAAGTGCTCCAGTGGAGCCCCGGTCTTTTCTTTCTTCTTCCTGTAGCCCTCCATGGCTTAGCCCCTCCGTGGGCCTGTTGTTTATATTTATCCTGTCTTGTTACCCTCTTTGGATCCCTCCTGGATCCTTCCCCCGCCTGTCTTTATTAGATTCTGTTAGGCAGGAATTGTCCCCTTCCTTCTGGTCCCTGTTTTGGGGAGTCACTGTCCCTGTGGTGTGCTTATGTGGGGACTCCTCGCTGTCGGTTGTGTCTGCGACTAGGTCGCAATCCCGTCTTGGCCTGGTGCAGGCTGTCAGGGGTCATTTCCCAGCTAGGCCCGTTAGTCAGATTGACCTCTTGGGTTACCCCTTGGCGATCGCTTTCCCCTTGTCAACACCTAAGACCTAGCTGCATCGGGGTCGGAGCGGGCTTAACTTGCTCCTTTGGAAGCGGCGGCCACAGGCGAAGCCTAGCTCTGCAGGGGTTTGCCATCTGCCTCGGGAACTCAACAGAGTGAGTGTTGGATCCGCTGTGGCCGTCCTAACCGGCGGTCCCGGCTACGGGCTCACCCCTGATCTCCAGACTCCTGTATCCAGCAGTTGCTTCCTGCGCCCCGGCGGGCATCGTAACACTTTCCTAAAGCTCATAGCCTGATTGATCCATCTCTAGCATCGCTGCATGTCGGCGGTGTAGACACTTATTGCCAGTTCCGCTCCTCTATAAAACACAAAAGCTCATTACAGACAGAGAGCAGAGACTGGCGGCAGTCACTCCACAGCGTACATAGAACCCTAATGTACATATAAATGGATGTAATACAATGTGAGCGCGGACTCCTCCGCGTGCGATATAAATGGATGGTGCCGTAGAAGTGTGAACCTTGTCTGACTCCGGCGCTGCCTTAGGAACAGCGACACATAATATATTACACAGACAGGGAAATGTTCTATTATCCGAATGCAATAAACGCTGCCCCAGCTAAGTTCTGTTATACAGATGCGTCTCCATACTTAGCGCAAACGGGCTCCCTGGGCGCACCAGCTCCCAGCCGAGCGCCCCCTGCTGTACGGAGTATAGATGCCAGGTGTATGGTGACATCTCTGCATTACATCCCTTCCATTCATTGTCGTGATCGGTCGCCGGCCTTACTTTACTTTATAGTCAATTATATAAAAGTACCAGCCACCTACACTATGTGGAAGAAAGTCATTGGACACCCTGGTTTAACTCTGAAATAATGGAATCTTACTGACAAAGTGAATATGGACTCTTCCTACATGTATAAATATGGAAGCAAGCGTCGTAGCAGATCATTTGCTGAAAAAATGATGGACAGGAAACGCACTCGGTTATCATGGTCGAGCTGCGGCTCACAAGCCTCTGATCACAAAAACCAATACACGACAGAGACTTTGTTGGTATAAGGAGCGGAAAAACGGGACGGTGGAACAATGGAAACAAGTCCTATGGAGCGATGAATCACGCTTCACATTGTTTCGATCAGATGGAAGAGTGTGGGTATGGCGATTGCCTGGAGAACGCCTGTTACCCGAATGTGTAGTGCCAACAGTAAAATTTGGAGGTGGAGGCATCATGTTCTGGGGATGGTTCTGCTGGCATGGCGTGGGACCACTCGTACAGGTGCATGGGAACATGACATCGGCGACCTACCGATTCTGGATAACTTCATGTTACCTACGTTGTGGCGTTTCTATGGGAACGACGATTGTGTGTTCCAGGACGGCAATGCCACGTGTCCTGTTTCGAGGGCTACAATGGAGTGGTATGATGAAAATCGCGTCACCCCGACAAGCGTGGCCTGCGCAAAGCCCTGATTTAAACCCCATAGAACATCTGTGGGACGAAGTTGAGCGCAGGTTCCGGTCGCCATCGCCTCGCCCTTCTACACTACCACAGTTGGTGACTGCACTGCAGGAGGAATGGCACAATATCCCACTATGTGTGCTACACGAACTTGTGGAAAGTTTACCACGACGAGTAGCTGCTGTTATTTCTGCAGAAGGTGGACCTACCCCCTATTAACCCCTTCCCGCCGCAGCATGTTTTTGCCTTCCTGACAGAGGCCTTTTTTTCAAATCTGACATGTATCACTTAAGTGGGGATAACTTTTTTTTGCTTTTACTTATCCCAGTGATTTTGAGATTGTTTTCCCGTGACACATTGTACTTTAAATTAGTGGTAAATTTTGGTCGATACAAAATTTTTTTTTTGTGTGAAAAATACCAAAATGTCGTAAAAAAATGGAACATTTTGCTATTTGCAAAATGTTACATTTTCTGCTTGTGAGACAAATAATCATACCACTCAAAATAGTTAATAACTAACAAAGACCATATCTATACTTTATTAAAAAATCATTATTTTAACCTCCTTTAATTTTTTTGGACACTAGGGGGCAGCAGCGTCTAAATTTTACACTACACGCAGTTTAACGCTGGTTTTGGCTGTTCACTTTTGGACAGCCAATCACAGCGATCGCCCAAGACGGGGGGCAACCCTGCCCCCCCTGGGCAATGAGGGAGGATGTCTGCTGTCAGGGACAGCAGACATCGTCCCTCTGTCACCGCGTCTGTAGACGCGGTGGCACTTTTAAGTCATGACGTATATATACGTCATGTGTCGGGAAGTACATCCCGGCCATGACGTATATATACGTCAAATGTCGGGAAGGGGTTAATTGTAAATAAACGCATGGTTTCCGCTGACATGTGGTGACCAATGACTTTCTTCCATGTAATGTATATGCAGTGGAAGCAGCCCTTTTACTGAGGTCCACCCACAGCCAGAAGTCGCAAACAAGTTCCTTGTGCAGCAATGACAGGGACAGACGCCACAAAACACGTCACAAGGGATAAATGGATTTGGGGCATTGGCATACCCTCCTGAGAGCCTGTGTGGGTTGCACGATACATGGGGCGATCCAGAAGAGCTGGGAAATATCAATTATTTGGGCTGTATTAATGATCAACCAATCTATGGACGGGTGCCGGACGGGTTCCCGACAGTCATTTACCCGACGTTGACATCCTGACTGTCAAAACGTCGACATTACTGCTAACAGGGATCACTCCGACCGTGAAATACATCACCAGACGCATCATTCACCTCTGAAAACATGGAGCGGATTTATAAACCTTCCTCCATTCCGGCAGCAGAGATGCGTTGGGTGTCCAGGATTAGCGAGGGCAGCAGATACTTCCCTAGACCTGCATGTGACTGTCATTGCCCAGAGTCACAGGTGGCGGCAAACGAGATATAACTGATCTAGAGCATAACAGGATATTTATTTAATAACAGTTTCTTATATAGCGCACACATATTCCGCAGCGCTGTACAGAGTATAGTTGAACATTCACATCAGTCCCTGCCCCAGTGGAGCTTACAATCTATATTCCCTACCACATGTACATGCACACAGACATTCTAGGGTTAATTTTTTTGGAGCCAATTGGCCTACCAGTATATTTTTGGATTGTGGGAGGAAATCGGAGTACCCGGAGGAAACCCACGCAAGCACGGGGAGAATATACAAACACTGCACCGTTAGAGCCATGGTGGAACTCGCTGGCAACTGGCATGTAACTCCCTGGCAACAATCATTTATCTAAAAAAAACTATACTAAATGTATGGGCGGGGCGGGGGGGGGGGGCACTAAAAAAATTTTTGGGCAGGGAAGTGCAAAATGTCTTGTTACGCCACAGACTAGGCTATATATATATATATATATATATATATATATATATATATATATATATATATATATATATATATATATATATATATATATATATATATACACTGTGGCCCTTATTCTGATTGAGTCGGACGGCTGCGTGTGCGGTTGGACGGCCGATGTTTGGTATTTGCGCATGTGCAGAGGCGTTTCTGCGCATGTCCGAACACGGCGTGAGTTCGTGCAGAAAAGATCAGTCGGACCCATCCAAACAGGGGGTGGAGAGGGGCGCGAAGGGATGTTTGGGCTTATAACCATATGCATACGACCCGTGTTTCATGGGCATTCCCACAAAAACGCTGGGCGTACGTATAGTAATCCGGCCGTGACGCACGTGTGGGGGGCGGAAAGCTGACATAGTCAGATGCCAGCTGCCCGCCCATATCTCTGCTTTCCTACGGAAAAATGTCCAAGTGGTCTGGAGCACTCGGTGCTGCCTGACTGCTCGGTCCATCATTCGATGGTCAGTGATGGGGGAGGTTCCCACAGATGGGGGAGGTGTTCACATGAAACATCCACTTGCGGTCCATTCGCTCTGTGTCTTACCGCAGTCGGATGGTGTGAGCAATCGGTACGGTAGGCGGGGCAAAGAACACTCAGTGCCCGTCCGAAATACGCATCCGTCCGATTCAACTAGAATAAGGGCCTGTATGCCAAAAATCAACTTGTAAAACTGTATCTCAGTATTTTTCCCAGGTGATATTACGTTCCTGTGTTTCCGCCTTGTAATATCGCTGGGCATATGGGGACGGGGGAAGATGTAAGGTAACTAAAGTGATAACTGTTGGAGCAAATGGGGGACAATATAACACATTCCAACGGAAGAGGATCAAGGTGCTCCCGGAGAACACAAGACTGGTCCCCACCAGTACGCATTTATATAACAAGAACTTAACATTCCTCCGGCGCTGAGAACGGAGCTTCGCAATCAGCTGAGGTCATCCCCAAGATGTCACGAAGACTTGCCAAAAAGACAGCCCCCTGGCCCAATCAGAGCTAACCGCCGTCCCCTTAACCAATGGGAATTGTCAGAACGGCCTGCCGCACCCCTCTGCGGACGTTCCCTTACTGCCACGCGTCTCTTCCTGTCCACTCTCGCTGTCAGTGTACACTGCATTCTGCATTTGTGCCATATTTCTGCAAGGAAACATCTGGAAGAGGGGGCCAGGCGAGGAGTGATAGAACAAATTTGGATAGGGATGGGGGGGGGGGGGGGGGGGTGGGGGGTGTTCTTAGGAAGCGTCTGATTTTAGTTACTGAAGCTCAGCAGCCCCCCCTCCTCCATTGCTCATTGTAGATTTAAACCATGCTGGGTGATGTCACTGGGAAAATATGATTACCCACTGACTCAATCCCTCTCTCCGCAACATGTTTGGAAAATGAATCAGGATAGTAAGAAGGGTCTATCGTTCGTTAACCCGTTCTGTGCCAGAATCAGTGCTGGAGAATATTCTGCAGGGCGGTGGAATCGTGGGCACTGCACATGAGAGATCTTTGTTTGTGTCTTCGGACGCAGCTGCTGCGTGTAAATATGCGAAGCTGCAGGAGGCGTCTTGTTTAAACAACCCGCTGCATGCTACCGAGGGTATGATATTTTATTCTCCCACCAATCCGTAGTGGATGATAGGGTATGTCGGCACATGTCGGCTACAGAAAATAATAATAACAATGTGAAAAACTCATGTCATCATTTTGATTGCCGACCTTCCCATTGTCAACCTATTTCAAGTGTTGACCCTTATTCAACCTTCATAAGGTCAACCGAATGACCATATCCCGACAGGGAAGGGCCCTGCTCGTGACGGCTTACATAAATCACTCATATTTGAGTATTCCCAGCATCCCCTGAAGTGATGTCAATCCTAAATGAGGGTCTGCATGTGTGAGCCCCTACAATGTAACATTCTGCATTATTTAAATGGGCACATACATGCAGATAACATTCCGGCGGTCAGGATGCCGACATTCAATATAACGACGCAGGCATCGCAACTGCCGTTAGAAGACTGGCGCCGGAATTTCGAAAAGATCAGGATGCCGATGCTGGAATTCTGATTGGTGAGTAACCGGGGCTAGCTAGCGTGTAGCTGGGGAAGGGAGGGATCAGGTTTAGGCACTAGGGGGACTTCGGTATAGGCTGGGGATGGGAAGGTTAGGGTTAGGTTTAAGAAGCCGGGTACGGGGTAGGTTTGTGCACTAGTGAGGCGGATGCAGGGGTGGGAGGATTAGGGCCAGGCTGCGGGGAGGGAGAGTTGGGGGTGACAGTGGAGCATAGTAACCTGACCACAGTCCGGTTATCCGTATGTATCCCATACATAGATGGGATGTATAGATTATATATCTCCTAGGCAAAGGTTTATAAACACTGTATATATATATATATATATATATATATATATATACACACATACACACACACACACACACACACAATACACTACAACTGAATGTCTTTAGCATGAGGCGACTGTGGGCTGCTCTGACGAAGGATGGGAAACTCATTAGACCAGAGAATTACAACATATGTGATGTCATATAAATTAATCAAGTTTTAGGAGGGGAAAATCCAGGTCCTGCCACAGCAGCAACATGCTTGGTGTAGATCTATATTACATATGTACATAAGTGCTCAGTATTACTCTACATGACAGCCTGACTCTGCACAACGCTCATACTGGAAGAGAGCAGCAGATGGCTGGGGGCAGTGGCGGAACTACAAATTCTGCACCCCTCTGGCAAAAATATCCCCCCCCCCCCCCCACACACACACACATTAATTTAAAAAAAAATTCTCATTGACAGGAGTTACATGCTCGTTGTCAGGGGTTTAATGCTCATTGCCAGGAGTTGGAGGGACCTTATTCAGGTCCATTTGCTTTGCGCATCTCTACATGTGCATATGCTTGGTGAGCGCACCCACGGCGAACAAACCATCTTTGCGGGCGGAGGGTTGGCTCGTTTCATGGGTGTTCCCATGAAAAGGCTGTGATGGACATGCGAGGGGCGGGCAGCTGACATCACCGGGTGTCAGCTGCCCGCCCACTTCCCCACAAGCATGTAAGGCTGCTCAGAGCAATCATATATGCGTGCACCTTCCACATCTTTCGATGGTCGGCGACCACCTGATCTAAGACCAGGAATGGTTTACATATATAGTAGGGATTACCATCGATGGTTTATGGTCGATGTAGAAAAGTTTTGCCATCGATGGGGTAGAACCTCAAGGCCATGAATGGTGGCACCACTCTACGTCACCTAGTTATGGACCCGGTGGATGGAAGACTATTGCTGTGCAATGACATCATCAATTAATGAAGGGGGGCGGTAATACTGTGTTGGGAGGGTGAGCTTACAGAGGTTTCACAAAACCATTCGTAATACTCCCCACAGCATAAGAGGGTAGGATACTGAATATTACATGGAACCTTGCTGATTGCACGCCGCTCTAGTCAGATTTTCCTGTGGCTACAAGTAGCTCCCAGATGTGTGCGATGGTTTTCCAGTTGACCTTTACTCCGGAAGCTCAGTGGGTGAAAGAATTGCTTCCCTCAGAAATTATCCCCTTAGTTCAATTATCTCTTTGACAAATTCCCAAAACTTCTGCGTAAGACCCGTCTGTGACTAATATTAGTACATATTACACACTTAACAGGTTTCTACAGTATAAGGTTTGTTAAAACAACCCCATATGGTTTTCATGAGCTAGTCAATGGGTCAGTGAGTAAGAGGTGCTTTGTGTGCAGTCTGTGCGTAGCCCAGGACTTACTTGGCGGCTGCGATTCATCGGGGCTGGAGCTGAGGTCACATGACTTCCCTCAAAAGCCTGGGCATGACGGTGTTTCCCCTGACACTCCACGATAACGCCCCCAGCTTTCTGTCAATCACAGAGGTGGAACTACCATTTGTGCAGCAGGCCTCTGAGGACTAAGGGGCACACTGCTGCCTCCCCCTGCCACCCACTGTTTTTCTCTGTCCCACTCTGCCTCCTCCTGGCTTCCCCGTCACCCTCTGCCTCTCCCAGTCACCCACTGCCATGTTGCATATTGTGAACTTGGGTTGGATTGGGGTGGTGGAGGAGGGCTCAAATTATATTTCTGCACCTGGGCCCACCACCCACAAGTTCCGCCACTGGTTCTCCGATGATGACATGCAAATGCTGGAGACTGGTGCTCCGTGGCCACAAAGATAAAGCGTTTGTGGCTTATTGGGTGTGCATGTTCCAAGATGGCCGCCTGACGGTTACATACGCAGGCCTGTGGGAAGGACTTTTACAGAAATATGGTGGCACACACTGAGCAACATACACATTTGTTTTTGAGAAAGCAAATCTAATAAAAAAAAAAAAAAAAAGAAAATCTGAGGTAATACAGTGCAACCACGTCTGCACCATTACCCCTTCTCCCTCGTACATTTATAATAAAAGATGCACAGTCAGTATAAAAGGTTTCCTCAATTGTCTCAGACCGGACCCGACAAAGGACAAGTGTCTCCACTTTTGTTTGTCACATTTGTTACTATAGATGTCACTTTGGGGCTCCTGGACAGAAGCCCCACCCCTTTCCATAATAAGCCCCACCCCTTTTACCAGGACATCCCATGGTGATATTATGGTTTATGGTGGTGCATGGAGTTTTGCAAAGCCGCTTTCGGGCTGGCCGCCGGTTTCCCTGTCCTGGTTTTGCTATTATAGTCTAGACTGCCTTTTAATTAGGAGAACACACCCTTTTTACTTTAACCTTAATTAGAAAGTGATCTATACATACTGTATACTCCCAGTCCTAACGAAGCATCTACTCATTCTTCAACCTTCAGACGTTACATAACTGCCCCCGGCAACAGAATGTCATTAATGAAACCTAAGCAGAACTCATTTCCTTTCAAATATTTAGGAACACCGAGAGATACTTTTAAGGTGCATACACACGGGGGAGATATATTGCTCAGCCATATATTGCTTGTAATATATGGCTGAGCAATATATTGCTCAGTGTCTCCTTTTCATCAGCGACTAGAGATGGTCGCTGATGAAAAGGAACCTCTGCTGGGGGAGCCGCAGAGGTAATTAGCTGGTCGCAGGAGCAAGCTCCTGCGACCAGCGATTACAATGGGGCAGAAAACGGGAGCGTGCACCCGGTGAATTATTGCTGGGGCACACTTCCATCACTGTCAATATGGTCGCCTGCGACCATATTCCCAGCGATTATAGCCCATATCGCCCCCGTGTGTACACAGCATTAGTCAAGAAAATGTCATTATTCTTTGTCGACACTTTCCTGTAATATGAGAATATGTAACAGTAGAAATGAATAAATATAAGAGGAAAATATCATCACATCTGAGGAGGTGGCCTACTCGCAGTCATTACCCAGAACCCTTTGCTTCTCTGCTTTCAATGCCTTGGTCTCTTCTATACTGTATATTGATCAGAACTCGATATAGGTGCATGAGTTACTGTACCTATCGCCCCCAGGACCAGACTCCCAATTCCTTAATATCTATCTATCGATATATATATATATATATATATATATATATGTATATGTATATGTAGATAGAGAGATAGAGAGATAGATAGATAAAGACAGATATTGGAGGTACTGTAGGAGCATATAGGGACTAAGGGCGGGGTGGAGAGCATACCTCCCAACATTTGCCGACACAGGGGTGGGACAGGGTGCGCAACAATTTTTTTTGGGGGGGCGTGGTCTACCAAAAAGGGGATGTGGCCTATACTCGCGGCACTGCCAGCCAGCCAGCCCCTCTGCCTGCAAGAATAGATGCTGTGTGCATGCGCACAACGTCTATTCACGGACGACAGGGCGGGACACTGCCGGCGGCGGGAGGGACGTGGGAATGTCCAAAAATACCGTGACGTTCGCGCTATAAGTGGGACAGTTGGGAGGTATGGAGAGTATATGGGCTAAAAACGGTCACAGCTCAAAGTGAAAGCACATTGCATTTTGACAGGCTCTTAGCTAGTGCCTGTATAAGATGTGCCGGCCTTCCACTAATATTACTGTGTATTCTCCTACAGCAGCTGGAACGGGCTCTTAGCTAAATGATGAATTTTAATGGTGAGGCTGTAATGTTGCTGTTTTATTTTTACAGGTTTTTGATTTATTGTTGCTCAATAAATCCCCGCATCGGCCGCATCGTATAAATGTTTTGTTCCGTTTATTGCTCAGTAGTGATCACAGGGGTCTGCGAGTTACATACTAACGGCCCATGCTTTTGGAATTGTTGAAAGTGACACAATAAGGTGGGCTGCAAATAATAGGTCGACGGACAATAGGCGAATAGGTCGACATGCACAAAGACGGCATAGACAAATTTTAGACACAAGCATAACGTCGACATGACAAACTCTACCATCACGCTGAGCGAAGGGAGCCATGGGAGGGTACGCACTACAGTAATTAGTCGACCTTTTGCATGGCTAGACACTATCTATACTATGATTCATACTGGAACGGACGAACGCGGGGGTAAAGGTCATAGGTCGACTTACATTGGGTGAACCATGGAAGGTCTCCAGGGCTTAGGTCGACACCTGAACTAGGTCAACGAGGCTAAGGTCTACAGGGTTGGAAGGACATCACAAGCATCAGGTTGGCAATGGGGAGGTCGACAGTCAAAAAAAAAAAAAAAAAAAATCGACATGAGTTTTTCACTTTTTTTGTCCTGACAGTCGACATGGACACTGTCTAAGTGTCTCCTGTGCTCGGCACACTATTATAGTTTTTCTCCACACCCTAGTGGGTAGGGCATGAAATACCGCCTGTCGGCACATGTCGGCTGAAATAAAAAACACGTGAAAAACTCATGTTGACCTTTTGATTGTCAACGTACCCATTGTCAATCTAATGCTTGTGTCGACCTTCCCACCCTGTTGACCTTAGCCGTGTCAACCTATTTCAGGTGTCGACCTAAGATCTGTCAACCTTCTGTTGTCGACCTTAATATGGTTGACCTAGTGACCGTATCCCAAACCCAGCATGGAGAAGTGCACTTATCCATAATCAACTGATACAACAGATACCGGTGGGGAGCTACGTACAAATGTGTTGACATTTTACCTATGTTGACATCAGACACGTCAACATTCACAATGTACATAATGACTACATGGTTTATAGATACACAATATATTCCAGTGTTGGGGTTTAAAAACTCTAAAAACGATATTATGACCATGTGGATATTGTGGATACGCCACATAACGTCAATGCCGACACTCAATGTCAACACTCATACAGATCCTATGTTTAGGATATTACAATACACTTGAGTAGTATTTAAAGTTGAGGACATGAAGCCCCAGGAAACGGTTTCTATAACGATAAACCATGTATGAAGTACTAGGATATATGTGTCACAGAGCCAGCAGCTCCCCTGCCGCAGGGATGGGTGATTGGATCAGCAGATGGGACCATGAGTAAGACTTTGGGGTCTAGCTGCTGCCTCACTGCATTCCTGGGATAGGAACTGTGCTGCTCATTGAGACCCCATCACAGTGTCATCCTCCCTGTGGGGGCTGCTAGGCAGTGTCTGGGGTCCCATAGATCAAAGTGAGATATTTGGTAAGAAATCTCCAGTGTTTTTAAAGCGGCAATCATTTACACTGCAAAACCAGTTTGATTTTGCAGTGTAAAGGATTGCCGCTTTAAAAACACTGGAGATTTCTTACCAAATACCTCACTTTCTGAATATCTCATCCTACTAAGCAGCACAGATGGTGTAATGGTCAGCATTACTGCTTCACAGCGCTGAGGTCATGGGTTCGATCCCCACCATGGCTCTAACTGTGCGGAGTTTGTATATTCTCCCCGAGCTTGCGTGGGTTTACTCCGGTTTCTTCCCACAATCCAAAAATATACAGATAGGTTAATTGGCTTCCAACAAAATTAACCCTAGAATGTCTGTGTGTGCGTGTACATGTGGTAGGGAATATAGATTGTAAGCTGAAGAAATGGGTTTGAGTGGTGCGCTATCAACAGCAGCTGGTACTGGGTTGTCAAGCCCAAATAGTATAGTGGTAAGAAAAAAGGGTGTGTACCAGCGCTGGATGAACAAATATATAGACCAGACGGTTTCTCAAAAATTTTAACAATTTATTAATAAACACATTATATATATATATATATATATATATATATATATATATATATATATATATATATAAACACATTCAATATAAAATGTAATAAAGTTAGAGAGCACAAGATGTTTTATCCAAATTATACGGAGCTCCATATACAGTATAGTGGCTTTTCTTGTTGAATGAGAAATGAATAAAGGTGTATTTTACCATCTGATGTATGACTGGTTTTTTAGATGAATAAACCAGATGGGGGTAATAATGAAGTCCCAAATTGAGTTCCCTTGTTGGGATATAGGTTGCCTCCCTATTCGGCGTCTTCTCCTTTAAACTGGAATGAATTAGGAATATAACAGAAATCCCAAATATTTGTAATCCAATTGAGTCAGGAGATCAGTGGGAGTGGGAACATCACTTCATGGCAGATGGACAAAATATCATTCAAGTGGCTCTAGATTGTAAGCTGCACTGGGGCAGGGACTGATGTGAATGTTCAAATATTCTCTGTAAAGCGCCGCGTAATATGTGTGCGCTATATAAGAAGCTGTTAATAAATAATAAATATTAAATCTCAAGAAGCTGTTAAGAAATAATAAATATTAAATCTCACCCTGAGACTCCATCACTGTGTCATCCTCCCCGGGTGCCGGACAGGGTCCCGATGTCGGGATCCCGACTGTTAAAACACAGACGGCCGGGTTCCCGACGGCCGTCGGCTATTCTCCCTCGTGGGGGTCCACGACCCCCATAGAGGGAGAATAGAATAGGTGGCGAGCGCAGTGAGCCTGCCCACAGGGTGGCGAGCGCAGCAAGCCCGCAAGGGGCTTTGTTGCGCTGGCCAGTCGGGATCCCGAGGTCCGGCTAATGACTGTCGGGATCCTGACTGTCGGAACCGCATACCACACCCTCCTCCCAGTGGGGGCTGGTAGGCAGTGTCTGGGATCCCATAGATCACTCTCACGCAGACCAGGGACACTGAGACTCCATCACAGTGTCATCCTCCCCGTGGGGGCTGGTAGGCAGTGTCTGGGGTCCCATAGATCACCCCGGGGATTGCACATACATTATCAGCCTTGAGTTTGGCTGACTTTTATTATGGCCGCAGATGGACAAATTCCGGGAGGCCCCGACGTCATGTGACAACAGCCGCCCGCCCCCAAGCACGCCTGTGTCTGCAGGGATACACCCAGTGGCCTTACAGGCAACGCTCATAAAATGTGGTTGCTCCGCCCCCTTCCCGCCCCTCCTGGAATGAACAGCCCGGCGAGTGTGAAACTTGCCGATCGCTCCTGGTGTTTGCGCATTTTTGTGCACCATAGGGGACGGTGCCGAATCGGCACTTTAGTTTATATGTTCAATCTAACTACTTTTTATCTATTCTCCCCCCATCCTGCAGCTTCTCCCCTATGTAGGCATGGCCGTTGGCAGACAATGTTAAGTGACTATCGATGTTCCAGATCTGATGGAAGTCTTTTACATTCAGTGCCAGGGCTGCGGTGGTTGGTAAACATCACATGCCTCTTTCCGGTGGCTGCCAACCTCTGTTCTGCTGCATACGCCAGGTAGCAATGCCAGCAGCAGAGCTCCATTTGCAGACGCGCAAACTTCTGGTGCCCTCTGCGCATGGGCTCTACCTACCCCTAGTATGGTTGCCATGTGATGCTAGCATAGAGGATGTTGTGATGGCAACACCAACACTAGTCCTCCAAGGTCCCTTGCAATGGGCATCCATGTACTGTAAGGGCTCTAAGAGGGATGGAGAGACAGGTACATAGGACCTAGGCCCAGGGCTCAGTGGTGACCAACCTGTAATGATGATTGTGGGTGGGGGGAAAGCAACTGTGTGGACCTATACAGTAGGTTCCAAATGATTTGTGAGGTCATACTGCTTCTGGGCTCTGGTTGGGAACAGTCCTAGCTGCTTCCCAGCCTAGGTGGCTGAGCTGGAGCGCATGACTACCTGCAGCTTCAGACACCATTATAAAGACCCAATAAATCCATGGGGGGGACTAGAACGCTCTACATTTATCTACTGACCAGCGAATACATTAACAAGAGGAAGGCAGTGTTTCACAGGACACAAAGGAGGTCACAGATTGGCCGATTATAAAATTGGCACACAGATAAGTAAAAGTTAGAAAGTTTTAAATCTAGACAGTTTTCTGTACATCCGGAAAGATCAGAAGACGAGAAGCCCGATATAGTTTCACTTGACCGTAGGGCTTGGTTCTGTAAACCAGGGGTTCCCAACCTCGGCCCTCAAGTACCCCAACAACTCTCATTCTCCAAGTCACCCGGCAGGTGTGCAGGAGTACTCATTATTCATTTAAAAGATCCACAGTTGGAGCTAATAATTATTTAACTTGCGATTCTCTGTGGCGACCTGGAAAACGTGAACTGTTGGGGGAACTTGAGGACCGAAGCTGAGAACCACTGCTGTAGGTCGCCCTTGGTCACAGTGTCTGCAATTCTGGTTCCGTTATTGCCATGGTAACAGAAAAAAAGACAGCATAAGATTGTTTAAAGTTTAACCTTTTGTATACGCACATATAGCACCTGGCATTTCTAAACTATGGCCCTCCAGCTGTTGTAAAACTACAAGTCCCATCATTCCTTGCCACAGTTTTACGATCAGGGAATGCTAAAACTATGACAAGGCATGCTGGGATGTGTAGTTTCACAACAGCTGGAGGGCCACAGTTTTCCCTTGCCTGTTCTAGAACATAATAGAATCTGATTGGTTGCCCATAGCAACAGCCCATCCTAATAGAACTCCCAGCTGCCCCAGTAATAGGTTATTGATAAATTGCGGCATTAGTTACGTAGTTGCGGTGATAACATTGCGGCCTATTAACAAGCAGGGCCCTGCGTAGCACAGTGCACATGAAGGCAAGCGGCAAGCGGTCTGTGGGAATCTGCAGTCCGTCTCTCAGGCTTCTGGTTTACTTTTTACAGAGAGGCCACAAACGATGTAAGAGAACAGGAATGTGGATGGTCCCTAACCAGACGTTCTGCAGCTTTTCCTACATTACAACAAGCTGGACGCTCCGCAGCGCTCGCTGGAAACACGCCCAGTCGCTGAAACATGGGCTAGGTAGTTCCAAAGCTACTAGTGGAAATATAAACAGATTCCTATAAAGTGCAACAAATCCTCCGGACATCTGCATAGGTCGTTATCCGGGGGGGCCGAGGTCTCCACCTGCATTTCAGGGATACCTCTCTGAGCTACGTAACGCTGCAGAGGCGACAAGATCATACGCAGTTACCGGCATCCAGCCATGTTTCACTTCTTCCCGGCCTCCACGTCTCAGGCCTCTAGAGGCCCATTTATCAACAAGTGACAAAACTAGTTGTGAATGATAAATGGTAGCCCAGCCAATCAGCTTCCAACTGCACTACTGGGGCGGGTGCTGGTGGGCCCACAGAACCTCTGCGCTTGGTGCGGTACACTGTGCCCAGATAAACTCTGGGCATTCACATGCAAACACAGGCGTGATGAAGCCGGCATTTTCCGAGGCAGCTTCTCTCGAAGCAGCAAATGTACACTGCTCAGCGAGCAGACCTGAATCAGGCCCCCAACTCTGAAGCCAATTGATTGGTGGACTCAGTGTGCCCGCAGTTTGAATGTGAAGGTAACCCGGTGGCCGTCAGCGGTACTGCAGTTTTTATATTTTTTATTTGATGTCACTCAACAGAAACGGTCGGAAACTGACATGTCTGCAAAGATCCAAGAGCTCTTGGTTCTCTGTACATGATCCAATTCCTCTAATACGGAACGTAATTAAGATGCATTGGGAAGCAGAGGGTTGCAGTTGGTTGAACAAGAATAAAATAGATGGTAATCAAGTACAAGCTATGTCTAATGTGTATCTAACGATCTTGATAGTATTTGGCTGGGAGGAGAGAAAAATGACTTTCGCTCAATTAGCTCTCCCGCATGGACCATTCGCAGCCAGACGTAAAACACTTGATCATTCATACGAAACACAAATTGTGTACTGGTAATTTGCAGATTACTGAAGCATATCCTAATTAACACACAAGGAGATAAAGCTAATCTTCCCCTCTCCCCATGACCGCACGCTATGCTGCGATATACACAGATGTATCATTCATGTCAGCAGTAGCAGGCAGGCAGGGGCCAAATGGAGGGGATAAGGGCCCGTGTTACTGATGTAGTGGCAACAGATTACTGTACTGTGTGTTTTCTTGCTTCTTGACACATTGTTGCTGACATTTTAAGGTGCATACACATTACACAATATATTAAATGATAATGACCATCATTAATATTTTTTTGTGCATATCAACTAGGTCAGGGATGACAAACCAGTCCTCCAGATCTAACAAAAGTCACATTTCCCAGACCACCTAGCGGGTGCACAGCTGCAGTCATAACTAACTGTCATATTTCCCAGACCAGCTATCTGGTGCACAGGTGCGTTCATTACTGCCACATTTCTCAGGCCACCTAGCTGGTGTACAGGTGCAGTCATTACTACCACATTTCTCAGACCACCTATCTGGTGCAAAGGTGCAGTAATACTAACAGCCACATTTCCCAGACCACCTAGCTGGTGTACAGGTGCAGTCATTACTAACAGCCACATTTCCCAGACCACCTAGCTGGTGCACAGGTGCAGCCATTACTAACTGTTACATTTCCCAGATCACTAATCTGTTGCACAGCTGTAGTCATTACTAACTGTCATATTTCCCAGACCATCTAGCTGGTGCACAGGTGTAGTCATTACTAACTGTTAAGGTGGCCATACATCAGAAAGATATTGTACCCAATCATACAATCTCAGTTGATTGTAAGATGGATTGTATGCAGATTGTGTGCACATCTTGTGTACACAATCATACAATCAATCAGCAGATGGATTGTATGACTGATTGTATGTCCAAAAACCACCAAGGACTGCCAGGGATTTCAAGGGAAATTGTACACAATCATGAGTGCAATCGATCTTAAGATCGATCTTTCTGATGTATGGCCAGCTTTACATTTCCCAGATCACTAATCTGGTGCACAGGTGCAGTCATTACTAACTGTCATATTTCCCAGACCACCTAGCTGGTGCACAGGTGCAGTCATTACTAACCGTCACATTTCTCAGATCACTAAGCTGGTGCACGAGTGGCAGGCAGCGTTTTATAAACACGCAATGCAGCGAAATTTGCAGCGTTGCGTGTGGACCAGAATAAGGTCCAATAGCCTTAACAATGTGCACTCCTGCTGATTGTTAGCCTTGTCCATTGTCCTCTGAACATGCAGTTCCATATGAGGATGGCATTCATACCTGGATGTGACATTGTGACACTGCGAGTGAGAAATACACGGCTTTTCCCCGGCATTGAAATGCCGGAGACTGCCGCGCTGGACCCCCGTTCTCCCTGCAAGGCAAATTCCCGGGTGAAGAAGTTCTACCCGGGAATTTGCCTTTTAACACGGGTTTTTCGGCAGTGTGAACGGGTCAACCCGTGTCTGCATACCCGGATCTCAGACACGGGTAAAAAGATGGGTTTTACACGTGTCTGAGATCCGGGTATGCGACCCGTTCACACTGCCAAAAATCCTGTGTTAAAAGGAAAATTTCCGGGTCTACATGCTAGACCCGGGAATTTGGCTGCAGTGAGAACGGGTTATTAGTCTTTATGTCACATACAGAAGTAACGGCGGGGTGCGGGTTTTACATGACCTACAAGCTTTAGGCACAGAAGTAAACCCCGAAACAAAGCAGATCTACGATCAGAGATTTATTACTGCTCATTGTAAAAAGTAACAGGCTGGAAAACTAATAATTTATTGTAGTAATGAGGTTTTTATTCTTCCGGTTAATGAGACTCTGAGGCGGTGATTACAGAACAAATGTACTGCTGTAAGAGCTGATAAATAGGCTCCCCCGTGTGCAGGTGTATATATATAGTAACCAGCGGTTACCCTAGGGGGCACACATACATTTATGGGGGTGCGGAGAGTCGTCCTGAACGCCAAGTAAAACAGTCCATCGTCCAGGATATCCCACTGGCTCTACCTTCGGGATATGGTCCAATACCCTTTGGGGGTTATTCCGGTCCGTTCACAAAGACCGGACGTTCGCACAGGAACCGATATTTTGCACAGCCACATTTCTGCGAATGTGCTCAGGCCGGGTAAACGCGGCCTCGGCAAACAGACTGTTCGCTGGGTGCACGCATCCAAGGCTGCGGCCGGGGGGGGGGGGAGGAGTTAGTCGCGGCCATGGGAACACCCAGCGTTTCATGGGTGTTCCTATGGAAATAGCCCGGTGATGTGGGCGCCGGGGTTGGGCAGCTGACATCACCTTCTGAATGCTCACGCACATCTAAGGTTACCTCAGAGTAACCCTAGATGTGGTCAGCGACCATTGAATGATGTGGGTGTTCCCCCACAGCCTGCGATTGGATGTTTATGTTAACATGCAAGGGGGAGGCGTGCGAATGCGGTGTGCGTAGGGCGGCGTCTGGTGGACTTGCAAGGTTGCGAATTCGCTGCCTTGTGAATCAACCAGAATAAGGTCCCTTTTCTCTCTCTCTATATCTATCTATCTATCTATCAAAAATGGCTTCTGCAAAGTACTTTCACTTCAAGCCGTGACAGTTTTTACTTAGCGTTACACTAATTGGTTGTCCATGTAGACCAATGTCATGTCCATGTCCATGTAGACCAAGGCACCCATAAAACGCGGTCAAAATGTCTGTCAACCTTTTCCTGTGTGGACCAGTTTCCTGTGTCGACCATTAATCAGTGCAGACCTAGTGCATGTCGACCTTTTTAATGTGGCATCCCACTGCCTGTTGACCAATAGTGGTGGACCTATTGACGGTCTATCTAGACCAGACGTAGGCAACCTATGTCTCTCCGGCTGCTGTGAAAAACCTACAAGCCCCAGCATGCCTTACCACAGTTTTGCTATTAGGGAGTGCTAAAACTGTGGCACGGCATGCTGGGAATTGTAGTTTTACAACAGCTGGAGATGCACAGGATGCCTACGCCTGATCTAGACACTAATAGATATTTTAATCCGGAACCGTGTCCTTTATAAATACATAACTGCTAATATATAAGAACGTCAAGGACGTTTGCTGCAACAGGTTTCGCTGCTAGAACCCTCACCCAGAACAATGCCGGCTCGTCGTGTTAGCCGCATTCGCTGCTGAAGTGTGACCAGGCCCCTTACATTCCTGTAAGGTGCCCGAAGCCGTACATAGCTCAGTGCCGGGCACGCCAGCACACGCCGGTAAGCCAGAGCATCGTCTGCTGCGGTTCAGTTCCTACAGCCAGAGTTAGTACATATTTGGATATCAGCGCCTTGTCAGAGAATCTCTTATCGCACCTGGCCTCGTGTCATACCAGATTCTCCCCCTTATCACCTAATTACAGCAGAGATCCGCTCATCGCTCCCGTGTCACAATTAGGATTCTCCTGCGATAGCGAGTATCGGCGCCATTCATCTATGTATCCGCAGGAACCGAGCCTCTTATCAGCTCAGACGGGAACATTGCTGGCACCAGAATATAGATGTTACTATTATATATATGTGTGTAATAAACCGACGTATGGCGGGATTTAAAGAATGAGACGTTTACAGACAAATGAGTGACCGCTGCCATTCTTGTACCTGATAACATCGGGTATTCTGGTGACGTCATCGGCAGGAGGGCAGCAACTGAGTGATATGTAATGTATTTGACTGAAAAAATCCTGCAAAAGGTTTTTTTTCCTTCAAATCTGCAATTTCTTTAAAGGTTTTTTATTTTTAAATGAGTATTGTATGCGCTGGGTACAGCACTAGGACCCCTACCCACCCATTCACAGGTAGGGATGGCCATCAACCATCGATGATTTTAAATAATCAATGGTTTATGGCCGATGTTGAATACTTTTGCCATCGATGTGGGAGAACCAGATGGTTTCCTTACATCGATGGCAAAGGAGAACCGATGTTTCCTGTTTTTTTCTGCTCAAGGTGCCGTGACACGGAACATAGCTCCGCCTCCAACATCCGGAAGCCCCACCCCCAAATTCTGATTGGCCCACGGGCCAATCAGACAAATATAATGGATGACCATCGATAGCTAAAGCTATTGATGGCTATCCATGAGATAGTTTACGACTATCGATGGCTGGTTGCAGAATCACCATCGATGGCAACCATCGATGGCCATTCCTATTCACGGGAACAAAAAAATAAATACCAATTATAATATGCCCTTCCTGCTGCCTTGACATACTTCCTTACAGTGAAGAGCTATCAGCCCTCTGATTGGTGGGTAGCTCCAGCAATCCACCAATGAGCATGCCGACAGCCATTGAATGTCTGGCTGCTGCCTGAGAGGCAGGTAGAAAAGGCTGTAATCCAATCCGTGCATAGCTCCAGCTGAGTGCGCAGACCCACAGCACCCAGCTGAGCGCATTGCAGGACGGGTCCCTTTTGGAGGTAGACGGCTCTGGTATAGATGATAGACAATGTTACTAGGTCAACCACTTATGATCGACAGTGACTAGATCCCTTGTTCAACAGTGTCAACATATGTGACATAGTGTACTGCGCTCGCCATGTTTCAATATGCTTGGCACACTATTATAATTTAACTCTTTACCCCACTGGGATGGTGAAGTATTTACTACTGTAAGACTTTAAAATAATAATAATAATTATACAGTATACTGTATAATGAAAAACTTGCGTCGAAAAACACTTTGCTCATCTGTAGTATTTCCCTGCTTAAAAACGATTTTATACAATAAAATATTAACAAAAACTCAATTTCCCTATAATACGTTAGAATGGACCCTAAAGCAGAATATTATATTCAGTTCCCACTGATGACAGATAATAAGAACATTGCTGTATTTCTGGGCACGAGGTGGACTATAATCCCAGATCACTCGCCGGGATGCGTTTCCCACCACTTGGAATAATTCCCCTACACACCTGCATGACTACTGATACAACGCAACGGTTCCAGCCAACTTGGACTTCCCAGGAGGTTCTGCAGCAGCTGTGAGCGATTGGGATTCTTCTAGTTATCTAAATGATCATTTTTCATCCAGAATAATGATAGTCACACACAGGGCGCATCTGCCAGTTATCATTACCTGCAGCCTCTGCGGGATAATAGGCCATTTTTGTGCCCGCTGTACTGTACGCACCTGTGTCCTGATCACTGCTACACTCTCTGCGTAATATGTCATTGCTGAGTGATTCACTCTCTGCGCTCTTCTTATTAACGGACTGATGGGACATCTGCTGAAGCCAGGAGAGGAGATCGGTCTAGGGATGTCAGACAAGCTCTCAGGTGCTATGTGCCAGGGGCAGGTGTGGCTTCTGTTTCTGCTTCTGGCCCGGTGCAGAGGGAGAGGGGTGACAGGAGCTGGCCCGGTGCAGAAGGAGAGGGGTGACAGACGCTGGCCCGGTGCAGAGGGAGAGGGGTGACAGGAGCTGGCCCGGTGCAGAGGGAGAGGGGTGACAGGAGCTGGCCCGGTGCAGAGGGAGAGGGGTGACAGGAGCTGGCCCGGTGCAGAAGGAGAGGGGTGACAGGAGCTGGCCCGGTGCAGAAGGAGAGGGGTGACAGGAGCTGGCCCGGTGCAGAAGGAGAGGGGTGACAGACGCTGGCCCGGTGCAGAGGGAGAGGGATGACAGATGCTGGCCCAGTGCAGAGGGAGAGGGGTTTAGCTCCCTGTGTATGCTAGGCCTGTGCTGTAATCTGTTCCAGATGTGCAATGGATGCCGTCACCTCAGCCTGTCACACAAATTACACTTCCCATTCCCCTGGTGTCCTGCAAAGGTGGAGAAGCAGCTCAGCTTTACTTATTTGTGCTGGGACAGGAGAGAACGAAGGCCTCTATGCTGGAGGCTGTGACCGGCTTGTTCTGTTACAGACAATAGCTTGCTTTCCCACAGAAACCAAATGTACACTTATTCCCACAGATTACACAGATTGGGCCTGATTCAGTGTTACATGCCATTTTGCAGCATTGCGTGATCGGACACAAATGTGAATATCCCCCTGTATTCCAAGATTTTCTGCGTCCCCTCGATGGAAAAAGCCCAGGGAGGAGACACTGCTGTGCCTTTTGAGGGACGGGGCTGAGCATGTCATATTATTAGGCCAAAATCACTCTATTCATGGCATTTAACGCTTCCATAACGACCTGAATTTGCTTGTAATATCACGTATCCAAGAGTGGAATTCAATTGGGAGCAAGATATACAACCTTGCGTACCTCATGCCCATTTTGGTTTTTATTGTCTCTTGTCTGCACACATTATCCAATTAAAACAAAAATGGTCGCTGGCTTTATAGCTTAACTAGCTTCTGATTGGATGACATGAGCCACACCTCAGCAGAAACTCTACAAATCTAAAATCTGATTGGATGACATGAGCTCCACCTCTGCGGAACTTCATTAGAAGGTGTTATGAATCTCAGCCTATATGTGTAACTAAATAACCCCTATTTTAAGAATGGAGAGAAGTTGTATTCATTACTAAATGCTGCAGAGGGCTGTGAGGAAAATGTGGCCTTATTCGGCGGCTGCGATAGAATCAGACTGATCGGGGATGGAGCTGACATCATATGACTTCCCCTCACACACCCGCCTGCGTTTTCCCTGACACTCCCAGTAAATGTCCGTTTCCCACTCCAAAACGCAGGACAGCCTCAAGCATGCGTACCATGGGCTATACACATGCGCAGTCTATTGATAATTGCCCGGTCTGCAAATTCGCAGCCATGCGATCAGGTCTGAATCAGGCCCTTTGTTCGGAACTCGACACTCTCCGATTCCATTTTGTGTCCTGTGGCTTTATGGGCCTAATTCAGATGCGATCAAAGGACAAATTTGTTCTCAAAAATGGTCAAAACTATGCTGCACTGCAAATACTGGCTGCTTTATTCTTACACTGCAATTTATATTTCTGTCTGAAAACACCCCACACGACTCTAACTCTCTCTGCACCTGTTGCATCTGCCCCACCTGCAGTGCACATGGTTTTGTCCACTTTGAGAACAAAATTGTCATGCGATCAAGTCTGAATGAGGCCCTATGTGATAATTGTGCTGCTATACCCAGCTACGGCGTACATACACCAATAGGCAAAACAAGAAACAGTGACTTATATTCTAACGGGGAGGGGCAGACAGACAGGGGTGACACAGATGGGGTACCCTTAAGGCCCCCACATACAGCACGATATTCAGGCATTTTCTGAGCGATTCTAACAAATCGCTCAGAAAATGCATGTAAATCGCTGTGTATATAGCCCACACAGCGATTTACATGCGCGCACCCGCCGTTCTGAATCTGTCATAGATTCAGAATGGACGGGCTGTACATTTCGGAGCAGTCGCTCAGAAAGCTCCTGCTCATCTCCCGCATGTGTGGCTGCGGGCAGATGAGCAGGGCGAGCGACTGCAGATGCCGCAGAACCCGCCGCCGCCGCCACCCCTGACCCCGCTCCCCCACCAGCAGTAGCACCCATCGCCACCCCCACCTCACCTCTCCTCTCGGCGGCAGCGCGAAAAAAAAATAAAAAAATTCAAATTTCAAAATGGCCGCGGCCAGCCAATCACGGCTCGCCGCGTCATTGCCCCGCCCCCTACAGCTGGCTATATTAGCCAGCTCGAGACAGGGTAGGGGCAGTCAGTCCGACGGCGGAGAGGGAGAGAAGAGCTCCTGAAGTCCTGGGAGGTGCGGCCAATGCAAAAGAGCTTAAAAGGCCGCCGCCCCAGGTGAAGAACACAGATGAAGAGGCAGAAGCCCTAGGAGGCGGCGGCCATGCAAAAGAGCTTAGGGGGCCGCTGCCCCCAGGTGAAGACACCGCAGAAGCCCTGGGGGGGGGGAGCCCCCCTGGGTGAAGACCAGATGCAGTTAATAAAATACTAAAACATCTGTGTTTGTGTTTTATTTTAATATTTCCTTTACAGGGGGGCTATAGGGACCGACGGGCCTTTAATGCCCCATATGCTGGTACCTGTGGTTCTCCCAAGTGCCAGCATGTGGGGCAGGCTTGCTGGGACCTGTAGTCCTACTGTAAAAGACAATATTACTGTTAAACAAGCTATCAACCCTGCACCCACCGCCCAGGGGTGCAGGGGATAGCCCCGGGCTGCAGCCCAGGCCTGGGGTGCCCTGGAGAGGGGGGACCCCCTTATTTGGGGGTCCCCACCTCCCCAAAAACTCCCGGCCTGGGCTGACTAGTTAGGGTGGGTAATGCTTTGGCCACGGGACACCATCAAGCGTGTCCCCTGGCTATGGCATTACACCCCCTGCTAGTGGAGCCTGGTGCTGGTCTCCAAAATACGGGGGACCCCTATTCATTTTGTCCCCCGTATTTTGGAAACCAGGGCCAGCTCAAGAGCCTGGTGCTTGTCCCCAAAATCCGGGGGACCCCACGCACTTTGTCCTCTGGATTTTGGGAACCAGGACCACTCAAAAAGCCCGGGGCTGGTCATGCCTGGGGGGGGACCCATGCCATTTTTTTATTTTACAAAATTATTGTCTGTATGACAGGACGAGACGCTGGACCCCGGACTTGGTAAGTATTTTTTTTATGTCTGTTCCCACTGTACCACCAACGTTTAAAAGTTTGCATATGGGGGAGGGGGGAGTCGGTTACGGGGGAACCACTAGCCACCATGATTTCATTTTGGGGGGGGGGGGGGGGGGGTCCACTAGCCACCACCAATGATTAACTTTTTTTGTGGGGGGGGGGGGGGGGGGGGCAATATTAGGGGGAGGTGAAAGAATACTTATTAAAGAAGACAGTTATGTGCTAGATGTGTTTAGTAATAATAACATTTTTGTGATGAAGTGCAGTGTTTTACTTCACTTTCTGTGACAGATTTGAAATCTCCCGTGCTGAATCTCCCATTATGAATCTCTGACACAAATCTCTCTGTATGTGGCTCATTGTCTGAAATGAGCCACAAGAGTGAAATCTCTTGTGCTGAATCTCCCGTTATGTATCTCTGGCACACATCTCTGCGTATGTAGGGCCCTTTAGTCTGATGCACTGCATCCGTATACACATGTGCCATCCTGCAGCATAGCACAGACAGAGCTGGGAACATGCCTGGACCACGTAGCACTTACTGTAGGATAATCGCGGAACACACACACACACAATCTGCTAATCGCTGCATGGCGATAACAATACCTGATAAGCAGCCCTACCGCTTCCTCTCTTTAGCGATGATCAGAGGGGAAACATATGGTGCTTTGAATGAAACGAACAGCATCCACGTTCCGCACCTGTCTGCAATTTGCCGTGACGTCCCCTTTAATGTGCAGCAATCTATTTGCACTAATCCCAATGTACAGGCCGAGACCTCTTCCTGGACCTCTGGAAGATTAAGCTGAACGCACAGGAAACTGGATTCCAGCTAAAAATGTCATCATGTCAGCGCACAATAACAAGGTTCCGTGTAACGGAAATAGGGCAGATTATATACAATCCCTGCCTGTATACCGTGACATTACCAGCCGTGCACCAACAGACAGATAGGAGTCCACAGCCCACCCTCCTCCCCACAGCCTTACCCTAACCCCCCGCCCTTAACTCTAACATATAGTGATTAAATACTTCAAAGTGTGGATCGAGATAAAATTGTGAAAACCTGTAAGCTCCTAACAGTCATTTTTCAAACACAGCCTGTAAAACTTACCTCCCAACTTTGTGAAATAGTAAATCGGGATAGTTACTTTAACTCGGGTGCGTGGCTTCGTGGCCAGGGGTGTGGCCTACAATTGCATCCCTCCCGCAAGACCACTCCGGATTTTGCCGCTGTAGGGGAATGGGCAGCGCTCTGAGCTGCTGGCCATGCCCCCCAGCTCTTCTGTTTACCTGAATAGATGGTGGGATGCGGGAAAGTCCTAAACGACCCCCCCCCCCCCACACCAAAAAAAAAAACAGTGACACCTGGAGGTATGCTGCAACATGTAAGACAGAAGATGATTGGCTGGTATTTTATCTCTCCAAGCTTTGATAAATACCTCCCACAAGTCTCCTAATACTGTACAGCATGAACTTTCTGAGCTGTCCCTTTATGAATGAGATCTTTACAGACATTTAGCTCTTGAGAATGAGCCTCCAGGCTCCAAATTGGTGGAAATATCTCATCATGTCATTTACACAGAGACATTAGTGGAGCCGGGCTTTCCTAGCGATGGGGGGGTTTGATTAAATGTCGGAGCACTGATGTTTGATCATCACAGATTCTATGGAAGAATATCTCATAAATACTCACAGTGATGTCTCATTGTACAAGACAGAGGGAAACTTCATAATGTTCTGCAATAAGAATGGAGGATTAGGTTACGTTCACTAGAGTATGGCCGCCTCACCCCCTCTTCTTCTCCTCCCTCCAGGTGCTCCCATGAGAAACACAACCATAGCATTCCTTACAGGAGACTGCTGAAAGATGAACATGTCAGATCTAATTGAAAGTACAGTACATCTGTGATCCCATTATACAACGTATCTGCTGTCACCAGACTCTTATAGACAGTGAAAAGTTCAATAAAAACATAAAAATAACATTAAAATAAAATTGAAATGCCTTCATCATTGTTAAAGCAACTTTTATTGGGGCGGTATGGGAGTGAGTGTGTGTATGTTGGGGGGGGGGGGAATACCCCCACATTATCAGGTTAACCTACTTATTTGCTCCTTACTCTAGGAGGGGGCAGCGTGGTCAGGGCAGGGGGTGTGGCCAGTGAAATATGCATTTTGCGAGGGGCATGGTGATACAATCGCAGTAATCCACGTCCGCTCGCCACACTATATAAAATCAACTCCATGTGTACTGGATAGTGGGGTTATGAACAGGTAAAAAAAAAAAATCCCATAGGATCGCATCCGATATATCGGGCGCCGGGAAACTACACAAGTACCATGTAATGTCCTTAAAACAAGTCCAAATGAGGCTCAGTACTGTGTTTGGCCTCCACGTGCCTGTATGACCTCCTTACAACGCCTGGGCATGCTCCTGATGAGGTGGCAGATGGTCTCTTAAAGGGATCTCCTCCCAGACCTGGACTAAAGCATCCGCCAACTCCTGGACAGTCTGCGGTGCAACGTGGCGTTGGTGGATGGAGCTAGACATGATGTCCCAGATGTGTTCAATTGGATTCAGGTCTGGGGAACGGGCGGGCCATAGCATCAATGCCTTCGTCTTGCAGAAACTGCTGACATACTTTAGCCACATGACGTCTAGCATTGTCTTGCATCAGGAGGAACCCAGGGCCAACCGCACCAGCATATAGTCTCACAAGGGGTCTGAGGATCTCCTCTCGGTACCTAATGGCATTCAGGCTACCTCTGGCGAGCACATGGAGGGCTGTGCAGCCCCCAAAGAAATGCCATCCCACACCATTACTGACCCACTGCCAAACCGGTCATGCTGGAGGATGTTGCAGGCAGCAGAACATTCTCCTTGGCGTCTCCAGACTCTGTCACGTCTGTCATGTGCTCAGTGTGAACCTGCTTTCATCTGTGAAGAGCACAGGGTGCCAGTGGCGAATATGGCAATCTTGGTGTTCTCTGGCAAATGCCAAACGTCCTGCATGGTGTTGGGCTGTAAGCACAACCCCCACCTGTGGACGTCGGGCCTTCATACCACCCTCATGGAGTCTGTTTCTGACCATTTGAGTAGACACATGCACATTTGTGGCCTGCTGGAGGTCATTTTGCAGGGCTCTGGCAGTGCTACTCCTGTTCCTCCTTGCACGAAGGTGTAGGTAGCGGTCCTACTGCTGGGTTGTTGGCCTCCTCCACGTCTCCTGATGTACTGGCCTGTCTCCTGGTAGTGCCTCCATGCTCTGGACACTATGCTGACAGACACAGCAAACCTTCTTGCCACAGCTTGCATTGATGTGCCATCCTGGATGAGCTGCACTACCTGAGCCACTTGTATGGGTTGTAGACTCCGTCTCATGCTACCACTAGAGAAGTGGTCTGTGGTCACCACCTACAGAACAACTCCTTTATTGGGGGCGTCTTAATGATTCCCTATAATTTACACCTGTTGTCTATTCCATTTGCACAACAGCATGCGAAATTGACTGTCAATCAGTGTTGCTTCCTAAGTGGACAGTTTGATTTCACAGAAGTGTGATTGACTTGGAGTTACATTGTGTTGTTTAAGTGTTCCCTTTATTTTTTGAGCAGTGTATATCTATATATGAATAAATAAATATAAGAGTGGAGGAACAAAATACGCGTGTGTGTGTGTGTGTGTGTGTGTGTGTGTGTGTGTGTGTGTGTGTGTGTATATATATATATATATATATATATATATATATATATATATATATATATATATATATATACACACACACACACACACACACACATATACACATTTTTTTTTTTTAGTTATTGTATTTATTTATTAACAGTTGTTTCTTATATAGCGCACACATATTTCGCAGCGCTTTACAGAGAATGTTTGAACATTCACATCAGTCCCTGCCCCAGTGGAGCTTACAATCTATATTCCCTAACACATATACTCGCACACTCTAGGGTTAATTAGTGGGAGCCAATTAGCCTACCAGTATATTTTTGGATTGTGGGAGGAAACCGGAGTACCCGGAGGAAACCCACACAAGTACGGGGAGACTATACAAACTCTGCACAGTTAGAGCCATGGTGAGAATCAAACCCTTGACCTCAGCGCTGTGAGGCAGTAATGCTAACCATTACACCATCCATACTGCCCCATATATATACTAGCTACCCTCCATGCTTCACATGTGTACATCACTGTTATTAGAAGAAATGTACCCATGCAAAGCAGAGGCAGGCCCCTAGTTATGTATATGTAAGCTCCACAGTAGCACTTCTCTCACTGTGGCCTACCTCAGTCATGTATTATGTATGTATGTAAGCTGCACAGTAGCACTTCTCTCACTGTGGCCTACCTCAGTCATGTATTATGTATGTATGTAAGCTGCACAGTAGCACTTCTCTCACTGTGGCCTATCTCAGTCATGTATTATGTATGTGTGCAGGGCCGGCGCCACCACTAGGCATTTGGAATTTTTGGAGCAGGGCCCCCCTGCCACCGTATCACCCGACACCCCCTGCCCCTGGCAACTCCCCGTGGAATGATGCTGCGGCCTGCCACCGCAATACCCGCAAACCCCCCCCCCCCATGTGAAGTGGGACCCCTTCCCCCTCAGGGGGAGCGAGTGAGTACCGGAGCAGCCCCCCCTGGAATGACGCCGCGGTAGCGCAAACACGGCCGAGTCTTCAATCGTCAGCGGCTTCTCCTTCAGCGGCGGTCGGGAGGCAGAGACAGAAGGTCCCCCAGAGCTGAGGAGAGAACAGCGCGGACAGTCCTGGCAGACAGTACATTACAGATGGGCGGCCCGGCGGTGAGTAGGGGGCTGATACAATGACACCGCCAGGGCACTGGAGCGCCCCTCCCCGCCTAGGGCGCTCCGGTGCCTTGCACCAGCCCTGTATGTATGTAAGCTGCACAGTAGCACTTCTCTCGCTGTAGCCTACCTCAGTCATGTATTATGTATGTATGTATGTAAGCTACACAGTAGCACTTCTCTCACTGTGGCCTACCTCAGTCATGTATTATGTATGTATGTAAGCTGCACAGTAGCACTTCTCTCACTGTGGCCTACCTCAGTCATGTATTATGTATGTATGCTGCACAGTAGCACTTCTCTCGCTGTGGCCTACCTCAGTCATGTATTATGTATGTATGTAAGCTGCACAGTAGCACTTCTCTCACTGTGGCCTACCTCAGTCATGTATTATGTATGTATGTAAGCTACACAGTAGCACTTCTCTCACTGTGGCCTACCTCAGTCATGTATTATATATGTACGCTGCACAGTACTGCCAAATAATTAACAGGTTAAGGGCCTGTAAATTTGGTTATGCCCCTTTTGTCATGTAGCCACTCCCCCTTGTGTCATACGGCCACACCCCTGACCATGCCCGTTTTAAAATGCACAGTACCACTAAGACATTTTGTTGTACTTGCACCACTCTTGGTCGAACGTGTCTAGTTCGACACCTAGACATTCGACAGCATCTAGATCGTCAGTGACGAGAACATGATTGACAGTCACAAGTCTGTCTGGAGTTGGCCGGTATATCTCAGTCTTTGCCAAGGCTTAGTACAGCTCCCTCTCCATTTGAAAAATGACAGCAGCTGGTTGGTTAGTACTTTGGGCCTATTACAGACTTGTTCGCTAGGCAGTGGGTGTTCACAGCCTAGCGAACAAGTAAATACCACCCGTCTATATTAACACAAGACTGTATTAGCGGAACTTCCCATGCATCTAGTTTCTGCTATAGGAACACCTTATCCGTGTTATCTTAAGGTTATTACATCAGTTTATGCTGTCTAGTGTAGTAAAATCTTTACTACAGGTTGAGTATCCCGTATCCGTATATCCAAAACCCAAAAAAAGTGTTTTTTCTGAATAGTCCCCCCCCCCGCCCCCTTTTTCATACTTACCACGACAACCACAGCGGGCTTCAGGATCCTCTTCAGTGGCGCGCCTACAAACTTGCGCAATGCACCTCTGGGACCGTTGAAGAGGATCCTGAGGGCCACCATGGACAGCGGGGGACCATAGGGGTTAAAAAACAAATATTCCAAAAACCGGAAAAATCCCTTATCCAAAATGCTCGTGGTCCCGAGCATTTCGGATAAGGGATATTCAACCTGTATAATATTTCCTATTACACTTACCAGCAGGGGGTGCAGCACTATTACACCTTACAGTCTGGGGTTTCACGTTAAGCTGGAATGCAAACGTATATAGAGGCCAAAGTGTAAAGAAACTAGTCGGAAGACTTGTCCTTGGGCCAGATGTAGCAAGCTTCAAAAAGTGGTAAGGTGGCGATCAGCCCCCAACTGTCATTTTTTAAACACAGCCGGTGACATGAGCGTTGGGTGCGGATTGGCTGGTTGTTTATCGCTCTCCACTTTTAAAAGCTTGATACATCTGGCCCCGTGTCTCTTACTAAACACACACGGAAAAATAATGGGAAACAGACCCTGACCATAATTATTCGGAGAACGATTACAACATACGTATTTAAAACAATAAAGAATATTAGCACTTATGTAATGCAGTGTACATGCCACACAGATGGAAACAGACAATCACAATATAGGCCAAACAGCGGAGGCGCCCCAAAAGCTTAAAATCTACAAGGGTGCAAAGAGGACTTAGTAGTCAGTAATATATCAGGTGGACGATGTGAAAGATCGATGTAGTGGAAAGAAAGTAATTACATTTATCTACTAAGCTTAATGTGACTGGCGAGGATATAAGGTTTTCAGGGACTGTGTGAGAATGCTTGCAGTTGTAGTTCATCAACAGCCTAACTCCTAAGAATTAATAACACTGTTGTACTGATGCTTGGGAACCTTCATGCTAAACAGTTATACGGATACGAATATACCTCAAATATAGACGTTTAATTTGACTTGTGGGACTTTTGTGACTATGTGTTACGTTATCGTAAATTTTTTAAAACATTGATAATAAAAACGATAAAACCAATAATCAAGAAACGGATTAGGAACCTGAACAAGAATCCAAATTATACAGTGAATCATGGACAATATTCTTCTGTTAACCCTTAATGTGGAACCATGTAAAACAGGGTGAAATCACTGTATCCTAAGGTTTATAAGGAGATGTTTGTATGGTAAGGCAGCAGCTGTAGTTATTTTAGTTTAATTCCATGTTAAGAATGAGGTCGTCAGCTGATTTTAAAATGTTTATGCACTAGGGGGCGCATCGCGCCTGCTTACCGTGTCACAGTGCCTCTGTACTGGAGAGGAGTCTTCATGTTCTGTCTGCCTAGGAGAAGATAAATGCTGTTATAATGAACCGCACACCTATTACTTCTATAGTGAATACAATAAAGATTGAAATCTGCACAATCCCACGAATAATACAATTCATCTCAACAAACTTACGCTGCGTTTCAGTTTTTACTGAGGACAATCCCAAATACCCATACTATATTATATCGCTTTATGTGAGTCTTATCTATAAACACTGTGGGCCTGAAAGCTGCAGCAGTTCCATCTGGTTTTTAGGGATCAGAGATTAATAGTATCAGCTGACTGTATTCCGAAGACAGCGAAGCATAATACACTGAATTGCTGGTAATTTGTATAAGTGAGATGTGAGCGCCACTACGCATGCATACAAAAAATATTGCGTGATCCGTCCCAATTTACAGAACATGCTACTCTGAATCAGACCATAAATGCACACTGTAAAATACTTTGGTTTTGTACCGGTATGGGAGCCGCCAGAGCGCCCCACAGCGGGGAGCCGCCAGAACGTTCCACAGCGGGGAGCCGCCAGAGAGCCCCACAGCGGGGAGCCGCCAGAGCGCCCCATAGTGCGAAGCAGCAGGAGCGCCCCACAGCGGGGAGCCGCCAGAACATCCCACAGCGGGGAGCCGCCAGAACGTCCCACAGCGTGGAGCCGCCAGAACGCCTCAAAGCGGGGAGCCGCCAGAACGCCCCACAGCGGGGAGCCGCCAGAACGCCCCACAGCGGGGAGCCGCCAGAACGCCTCAAAGCGGGGAGCCGCCAGAACGCCCCACAGCGGGGAGCCGCCAGAACGTTCCACAGCGGGGAGCCGCCAGAGTGCCCCACAGCGGGGAGCCGCCAGAACGTCCACAGCGGGGAGCCGCCAGAACGTCCACAGCGGGGAGCCGCCAGAGCGCCCCACAGCGGGAAGCCGCCAGAGCGCCCCACAGCGGGGAGCCGCCAGAACGCCCCACAGCGGGGAGCCGCCAGAACGTCCCACAGCGGGGAGCCGCCAGAGCGCCCCACAGCGGGAAGCCGCCAGAGCGCCCCACAGCAGGGAGCCGCCAGAACGCCCCACAGCGGGGAGCCGCCAGAACGCCCCACAGCGGGGAGCCGCCAGAGCGCCCCACAGCGGGGAGCCACCGGAACGTCCCATAGTGCGAAGCAACAGGAGCGCCCCACAGCAGGGAGCAAAAGAGTTCAGTTAAAAGGTGAATAGTAAAAAAGGTTGACAGCGTCACGACCCCCAAAAGATTGATATAAACAAATGTTACACACAAACAAAAGGTTGACATGAAAATAGCTGACACATGAAGTCAGCATGAGTTTTTTGGGGGGTTTGAAGATATCAGTACATGGACCCCAAATTAGTATCCTTTTTCACACCATGTTACCATTCCCAATGACAGACCACGTGGGGGGTAAAGTATCATATAGTCTAAAAAAAAAAAAATATATTTTTAAAAACTTATGTCAGCCTTTTCATGCGTTGACCATTGCCATGTCAACCATTTACCAAAATATCAAGCTTTTCACCAAATTCACCCCAAACAGTCGAGGTTTCAGGGATATCCCAGCTTGTGCGCATATGGGACACTGCGCAAAAGCAAATTCTCTCTAATGGACAAAACCATGTGCACCGCAGGTGGGGCGGATGTGACATGTGCAGAGAGAGAGAGAGATTTGGGTGGGGTTTGTACTTCAAACTGATATCTATATTGCAGTGTAAAAATAAAGCAGCCAGTATTTACCCTGCACAGAAACAAAATAACTCCCCCAAATCTAACAGGTTACATCTGCCCCACCTGCAGTGCACATGGTTTTGTCCATTAGAGAGTGAATTTGCTTTTGCAAGTGAAACAGAATCAGGCCCATGGTATACGCAAACTGACTGAGGTGCTAACATAGTTACCTGTGCCTAAGCAGGGATATCCTGAAAACCTGGGTTGTTGGGGTGCCTAGAGATCCACATTTCGGACCAATTGCTTTAATATGCACAGATACATTCAAATTGAAGCAGCAAGAACTAAACTGAACAATAAGGGTGATTCACGTTGGCTTGGTTACGATGTGGACATTAGCAGCTTAACCAGTGGTCAGACAATGCCCGTTGGCCCTGCGAACTCACGCCCCCTTCACCCATGCGGGCGGCCACATCGAATGCAAATGGATGCGTATCCATTGTATCGTATATTCGCTGATACACAACATCAGACTTCGGCTCTTTGGAAGCCATATTGAATAAGGGCCAATGTTCCGTCTGTAGCAAACCGTGTGTTACCGTATGTGCGCGTCGGTGAGTGATCCTGTTGGTGCGTTCTTTTTTTCTTTTCTGTTTTAACGACAAAACAAAAATACCTTGTTCGCCGCCATCAGTGGGATGGGCAGATTTCAGTGTCCTCGCAGGTTCCCCTAAGCATCATGGGAGATGCGGCGGAGCAACAGCTGAAGGGGGTGAGACACTTCCGATTACTGCAGGACAAACATTGGCGGCTTGGCCTCATTACCGAATGACCTCGGACATTATTACTGCCTCAGGGGAACAGAAATATCCGTGCCGCAGCTGGTGTTGTGGAGCAGGTTGGATCCATTTCCAAAAGTTTAATCGCCGTCAGATATGAAGCAGTGGCCTGGAGCTAAACTATGGATCACAAGGCCTTAGTTCTCTATACTTCTGGGGGCGTCTAAGCCCCTCGGCTTTACTGGCAGCACCTCGCTGATTATTTCAGTTCTAGGGTTTCACTTCCTCACGCTGAGCCCTTTCCTGCGACCGGCCGCTTCAAATCACGAGCCTCGTTGTAGTAACTTTCTGACACGTGAAGCCGGCGCTCTGGACACTTCAGTCTTGCTGCGCCTCCGCACCGTGTAAATAGTTTCCTACAGTTTATTATAAAAAACATAGGAAGTGTTTGAGTAAAGGACGAGGTTACACTTCGTTAACTTTTACAGCACACTTCACATAACAAACATCAGGGTTGTCTCTCTGGCCGGAGTCCATACAGCATTTTATGCACCTATAGCCGACTTAGCCAAGGCCGGGCCCTCAAACGGAACCTTTTGGGGTTTTGCGGTTATTAAATATTTTGTTTCATTTGAATTTTTAATAACAAATTCGGCAACAAAATTCTAATTGTGAGATGTGACATTAGGCTACAATCATAGCGACGTCTGGCTTTGCATATAATCGGGCACTAATGGGGAGGGGGCAGATTCGGCCTCCATTTCTCCGAAAAGAGGTTTAACCTCGCCACTTCCATTGGTGCGATCGCTGTCGATGGATGCCATCGATAGCGATACTGCAAACGGCCAACGGCCATCGATGGAAAAAAACTATGTGATGGATGCCCATCGATAGTTGTGGTCATCCATTTTCTTTGGCTGACTGGACCATGGGCCAATCAGAACGTGAGGGTGGGGCTTCACATGTGTCGGAGGGGGGGGAAACCATATGGTTCTCCCCATCGATGGCAAAAGTATTCCACACGGGCCATAAACCATCCCTACTGCGGGGGGTGGGAAGAGGCCTGGATCTCTTCCAAGGATAGAGTTTTTCTGGCCTCTGTGTAGGCCTTGCGGTGGCCGGCCTGTAAGACACCATGCGTGCAGATGCCGGCATTCAGTATACCAATGCCGGCATCCCTACTGCCATCAGAAGACACTGGAACCTCAATAAGACCAGGATTCCGATGTAAGAGTGCTGACAACCAACATACTGACGGGTAAGTATGCAGGGAGTGCTAGCATGGGGGGGGGCAGAATCACATGCGATACATGGCACGCAGCCCCACGCTTCCTGCCGCCGGGAGGTGGTCCGACACAGAGATCATACGTGCAGCACATATGATCTTTGGGTCCGATCCGAGGCGCACGGGATCGGACGTCAGGCACAAGCTATTTTGGCCGATTTCACACAATTTCTTGGCCCGATCTAGAAGAAACTAGTGAAATTGGGCCCAAATGGCATAGTGTATGGGGGCCTTTAGACTGCCGCAAGCGAGGGGGTAGGGTGCCCATGGGTACACCATTTAGATTATCCATATCATGTTCCAGGGTCGATCTGTTGACTGCCGGCATCCTGATCCCCTGGATAACATATGTAGCCCCATATGTGGCGCCCCCTGCTGCATTACCACATGAGTGCGGTCGGCACTGCCTCTATGTAAGCAACAGCATCTCCAACCACATCTGAATGAGCCCCTCTGTGCGCACAGTTCCGGACCATGTGCAGCACGAGGATATAAACAGACACGCTCTGCAAACAGGCGCCCCGTGGGGAAGTCTGTCCCATATGCTTCCTATGATGTCAGTGAAGGAAAGGGTTAACATCCCATAACATGAAATAATCCCAGTATAGAGTGTTTTCCGCAACCGACCCCCATCGGAAACCCAGTTTCATCGTCTCTACGCGGCTTTTTGATCCTTGCACAGTTTAAAAATACGACTCCTTTTGAAGCAGGGAGTATGTGACCTCTGCATTGTTCGGTGCAAACCGTTTAATACGATTACACCACATAAAATAAAAGTGATTTATTTTTATAATTTCTATGGGTTTCTATGGACCCAGGGCAATGCTCAGCCTGGAAATATGCCTCCTCGAAATTCAAATTGGAGAGTCTGCTGTGTGAAATAAACTTTTCTGCTTTTATATGGTGACAGAGTTGGAGTCGTTCTGTGTGAGGTCACACTGCTGGCAGCCAATCCCTGCGCAGCAGCCCAAAAGCGTTAAAGATGCTTTGTGAACGCCAACTGCTGGCATGGAGTCCATAACTTACGCACTCTACATGAGAGAACAGCACTTGCAATCACATACACAGGTAGCGGCAACACAAAAGGCACTTTATAGGAGGTGGGGGTTGCAGCTAGTACTGCCTGTGCTAGCTGCGGGATTGCATCTAGCAATGTCTGGGGTTTATTCATGATGGATGCAGCCAGGAGTGCATATTATCAAAAGCACTCCAGGTTTAGGGTGTTGGGGGCTCATGTGTGGTTCCATGATATCCTTTTGGAATCACACATGTGAGTCCAACACCATAAACCAGTGTTTAAGGCAATGGCCTATGGATAGCATCAGTGGACTGGTCATCACCCCATTTGGCAGTCTTGTGGGTTCTGTGGATGGTACGGATAACATGGAAGACCCGCTTACCATGAGGGGCAAGAGGATGCCACATGGCCTGGAGGTGATCATTTGGCACCTACTGTGGGCCAGAGGCACTAAGCTGCAAAAGTGATCAAATGGAGAGTGATAAACAGCCAGCCAATCAGCTCCTACCTGCCATGTCACAGACTGTGTTAAAAGAAATGTCAGTCAGGAGCTGATTGGTTGGTTGTTTATCACTCTCCATTTTGTCACTTTTGAAGCCTATAGCATCTGCTACTGTATAATTAGTATTGAACTTGAGTTCTAAGGGGATAGCTGCACCCAATCCACGGAATATGGGACCCACAACCTTAGGGAACCTCCAAACGCTCTCAGTGGTAATGTTACTAATACACCAACAAATAAGCTTCCTTCACCGGTCAGTAGCCCATGGCCAGTGACACCTGCATTACAGACATCCCATGCAGGTACAGCCAGGTGTGGTGCACACAGGTACGATGCCCGGTCCTGTCTTATTGAGATGTCTATAACTAAACACTAACCAATCTGCAGTAGTTAGGACTTTGCCTATTTACCACAAAATCAAAGGAATGGATGGATATAAGGGCACGTCTCTACTCTCTAGGGTTCCGATGTGTGACTCCTATATTTAAGTAGCTGGGTAATTATTGGCCGACTGCTCAGGCGCTGCAGTTGTACTAAGCATGGGGTAAGGTATTTCACCTGTGCCGCTGGCGGAATATTGATTAGCAAACAGATTGACAGTCAGGGACCATTTGGGGGAGGTGGGAAGGGTAACAGGGAGTGGCAGCAAAAATGGAGGCAGGTTTATGGTGCATATCTCAGTGTACAACTGCGCAGAAAACACTGCGCCGCGACCCTTGGGTTACCCAGATAGTCGATTATGGAAGGATCTGTGGCATGCAGCTGCTGGGATTTCCAATATTAACATATTTACTCACATCTGCATATTTACAACCACGCCTGAATCAGCCCCATAATTCTATGTTGTGCGCACGGATAGTGGGCAGCGTGTATAAAATGATTGTATGTACTGCACACACAGATAATGTGTCAGTTTGTGTACAATTGTGTGTGTTATATTGTGTTCTGTGTGCTTATGTCATGCGTCAGCGTCATGTGCCCACTCCCCAGGGCTGTATTATACATAATTGGTGCCAGTTTAGGAGAGGTCTGAATACTACGTTCCATTACGTGCCACACTTATCCGATTCCTACACGTGGCTCTGTCTCTGGGCCTAATTCTGCGACTCCATCCTGCCATAAAATCCTGCTTTTCTATTGCTGGCCGTGTGCAAGGTGATTGACAGGAAGCCGGCGTTTGGGGGTGGTAACAAGATGTTTTCTGGGAGTGTCATGGAAACCGCAGGCGTGGCCAGGTGTGTGAGGGGAAGTCATGTGACATCAGCTCTGGCCCTGATTCTAACGCTGCCACTGAGTAAGTCCTGGGCTGTGCACAGACTGCGCACACTGGGGAAACATTCCATGGAGTCCGGCTTGCTGTTGGATTTGCAGGCAATATTTCCGCAAGCCGTGTGAAGCAATTCGCAGGCTTGCATGGGGCGGGATTGGACTAGCAGCTGTGCAGGTCTGAATTAGACCCTCGGCTATAATTTCTCAGATAGCGATTAATTAGAGCATCCCAAAGGCCTTGCTTTACCGTCGTACACAACCAATACAGCTGTATTCTGTAAGCTACATAGTTATATAAAACTGATGTATGGAGGATTCCTCAGCCAGGAAACAGCAGAATTCCCATTTATAACTCTTGGTAAACATATGTTGACCATTATCTCCCAGCCTTTCATTTTCTTTTCTTTGCTAATTTCTGGAAGCATTTCACACTCCATCGTCCGTGAGCCAGCGAGTTTTGGAAGGGACAATAAAAAGAAAAATCAAGTTTCGGCTCCTATATATTAGCGATCCGGGAGAACCTATAACTGAGGCCTTAACAGGTCTTACCCCAGGCCAAAGCGTTCCAGCGTCCGTGTGAAGGTGGGCTCATGTGATAGTAATTAGGCATGCCTCAGAGTCCGTCCATTACACCGCTGAGCTTACCCAGTTACCCCATGTGGTCCCGTCATCTACGAGCAATGTGAGCTCATGTGACATCTGGAAAACCTTCTCCTGCACTCCTGGTGACATCATGTCAGCGCTTAAACTTTAATCTCTTTCCAAGGCCCGGTGAAAAAAAAAAAGGAAAATCAGAGTCACTAAATTGTGCTCTGGTTTTCCCCTTGTCAAGACGGACAGACAAATAGCTTGTGTAGCTGAACTACAACTCCCAGCATCCACTGCTGCGCACACCTAGCAGCTCATAGCAACGTGCATTTCCTTCCTAATGTCTGCATTATATGTAAAGAAAAAAATAGCACGTCTGGCGTAGCGGTCAACATTGCTGCCTCACAGCACACGGGGGGTAAATGTATGAAGTTTGGAAAAGTGGTATCTATCCCCATAAAGACCGTTATGTGCAAGGTGATAATGCTCCAGCCAATCAGCTTCTACCTCTCAATTTACATATTGGAGCAGATTGGCTGGAGCATAATCACCTTGCACATAATGGGGCAGATAGAAAGAGGTTGTTGGTCACAAAAGTGGCCCAGGGGCGCCTGAGTGGAGTTGTTTTGCTGGAGCTGCGGTCTCTGGATTTGGGAAGTCAAGCCCAAAAGAAGTACATAGAAAAAAGAGGGATTTGAGACCGCGCTCCCTAAGGAAAAGTGCAACAGGTATATTTAAAACATTTATTATGAAAAGAATAAGTACATGTAAATATAAAATGCAATAAAAAAAGAAGGGATTGGGGGTATCACAAGTAAAATAATAAGAGCAGGGATATTCACCCACAGTCCAGTCCTGGTAATGTCCTGTATCCGTTCCTATAGTACCTCCAGATGAATATTATAAAGTGCCAATTGCAATGTGATGATTGGTAGTCTCCAAACCAGGGAGCTCCCGATGTTGGGGGGTGCTCAACCCGGTGGGCTTGATGTTGTTGCCACTTGGTACCTTGATGGGAGTGATGTAAATCTCCTAACCAGGGAGCTCCTGATGGTAAGTGGTGCTCTACCTGGTGGGCCTGATGGTGATGCCGCTTGATTCAAGGATGGAGACAATTCTGGAGGTTGGTCCGGTTGCAGGATGAAACTGAAGAGGATGTCTGTAAAATAGGGGTGTCCCTGCTCCCCTCCACCAACGCGTTTCGCTATAAGCTTTGTCAAGGTGATACCTGTGATGTGTACTTATGGGGTTTATATACCCTCAATGGGAGGGAAAATCAGTTTGCACCTGTTGCACATTAATTGATGTATTGAACCATTATACACTTCCTATTTAATGAGGCCGAATAGGAGACAAAACCATACCCCCCTGGGGTTTTTAATTCGAAAAACGAGCAGTACAAAGCATGAAATTACATAAAAACACTTAACTCATTAGGAGGATCCGTTTCCGGATATCCGGTGCCATCATTTCCGGTTGGTGAACCGCATATGCGCTCCACTAGTATTGGGAGTAGACTAGGGATATATGGGCGGTTTATGCCCTCATTAAAGATGGCCGCGCCTGTACTTCCGGGATCGCAGTAACGCGAAAGAGCTATTTCCCCGGGTGTTACTGACAATGCAGTCCTTTTGAGACCAAAAGATTGGTGCCTAAGTAGTCTGCGTTCCTAAAGTAATTTGCGCTGTGCCATTCAGTGATATTTATTCATGGAGCGCATATGCAGCTTTACAATGGCGCACAATGTGGATACATTAGTAATATCAGATATATTGGGTAGATAAATAGTTACCATTTAATAAGGACATTTCATGTAATTGAGGGCAGAGAAACAGAAAAAGGTCATTCAAACTGGATACCAGTTTGTCCGGATCAAGGGTAGAGAATAGATACACAGTATCGATATAGATACACAGTATCGATATAAATACACAGTGTCGACATTCATACATATTTTTAGAGATAATAGCAGTGAACAGTGTAAAATAAAATATAAAGTACATTATTTAGATGATACTGTGTAGTTCGTATAGATATATTTCAGTTTCTATTATCTAGCAGGAAAGTACACAGATTGTTTGTTTGTTTTAAAATAATTATTAACACAATGTTGTACCCACATTATTGTTCAGATTTTGTGTAGTAACAACTGTGTTAGAGTATTTTTGGAGCTATGTACTTTGTCATTTTACATGTGGGCATTTTTCTTCAAGTGGGAAATAAGATTGCACCAAGATTTTTATTATTATTTTCTGATAAATTGCTAGAACAGAGGGCAACAGTTGGAGGAGAAGAATAATAGGGAGAGGGAGAGGAGGGAGCCAAAGATTTAATGCATAGCAGGGGATCTATAATTAACCATATACTATTCTTTGTATGTTGAAACATTATATATACACACTATTCCCCACTGTTATTTGGAGGGGACATTCATATGAAGGAAGGAATACGTCCACCTAAGGAAGGATCAATCTACACATTTAGTTCTTCATAGTATTTATACTTCCTAAATTACAGTATTTAATTCTACGGCTTCATTAAGCCCCCCCGGGTGTATAGAATCCATTCTGTACATCCAGTACACCTCCTGACGGCACAGAGTCTTGTACCTATCTCCTCCACGTGCAGTACGTGCAACGTGTTCTAGGCCCACTATTCTGAGGGTCCTGGGGTCTCCTCCATGGACCTCATGGAAGTGGCGGGAGACACTGTGTGTCTGTACATGCTTCATTATGTTCCTCCTGTGTTCAAGGAAACGGATCTTAATTTTCCTTGTGGTGCGTCCTATATATGTAAATTTGCATTCACAGGTTAACATGTAGATGGTATAGCTGGTGTTGCAATTAATAAAGCTGTTGATCTTTATTTCCATGCCTGTTTTATCTTCTACAGAGTGTCGAGTCCTGGGTTCTATATATTGACATGTGATGCATCTTGTTGCACCACACCTGAAGAAGCCTTTTGGTTGGCCTCCAAGCCAAGTGCTTGGGCCTGTTTCTTCGGGTGGGGTGGTTATCGATTTCAAAAAACTGGGGGCTAGGGAATTTTTAATTGTTTTATTTTTCTTAAAGACGAACAGAGGTTTGGGAGGGATTACATCGGCTAACAAATGGTCTTGTTTTAATATTTTATAGTTTTTACCCACTATTCTCTTAATTTCATTCGAGTGGCTATTGTAGGTGGATATAAATGTAATGTGTTGATTCGTTTCTTGGGGCTGTTTTGGTTTGGTTTGGAGTAGTGTTTCCCTATCTAGGGACAGTACTTCTTCATAAGCTTTTGTGGTTATTTCTTTCGGATATCCTCTTTGGGAGAATGAGTGAAGCATGTCCCCTGCTTGTTTTTCAAATGTTTCTCGGTTTGTGCAATTGCGATATAATCGCATTATTTGACCTTTAGGAATCCCCTTTTTCCATGGTGGATAGTGGGCACTATCATAGTGCAAGTAGGCATTGGTGCCCACTTCCTTAATATAGTTAGAAGTGATTATTTTGGTACCTTCTGCCTCGATGGTCAGATCCAGGAAGGTAGTCCGTTTCCTGTCTAAGTGATGGGTAAACTGTAAATTATAATTGTTGGAATTAAGGTGCTCAACAAATAAAAGTGCAGAGGTGTGATCCCCATCCCAAATAATAAAAAGGTCATCAATGTAACGGCCATAGAGGACCAGGTTCGCCCCGAACTCGCCCCCCCAGATGTAATGCTCTTCTACCTCCCCCATATAAAGGTTCGCGTAGCTAGGGGCGAACCTGGTCCCCATGGCCGTTCCCATTGTCTGCAAATAAAAGGTGTCTTGAAAAAGAAAATAATTGTGACGTAATATGTAAGAAATAGAATCCGTGATAAACCTCTGGTGTCTCTCCCCCAGGTCACCATCTTCAAGAAGTCTTCTCGCAATTACTTGTATTCCAGTCTCATGCGGAATATTCGAATATAGGCTAGTAACATCTAGCGTGAGAAAAGAATATGTATCTTTCCATTGTATATCCTTTATTAGCTGCAAAAAATGGATAGTGTCCTTTACATGGGACCTGAGGGTAGAGACACGTGGTTGCAGATGTGAGTCAACATAAAATGATAAATTGGATGAAAGTGACTGGATACCTGAAATTATAGGGCGCCCAGGGGGTGAAGTGAGGGTTTTGTGTATTTTGGGTAAGTGATAATAAATGGGTGTGGTGGGGTGTTCATTATACAGGAAACGGAGTTCCTCCCTGGAAATGACTCCATCTGTTTCTGCGTCTCTGAGTAATTTCAGCAGATTGAGGCCGAATTTAAGGGTGGGATTGCCGTCCAGGACGGCATAGAAGCGCTGGTCTTTTAGTTGGCGAAATGCCTCTTTCACGTACTCCGACCTGTCCTGGACGACAATCCCACCCCCTTTGTCCGCCTCTTTGATAACCAAGGAAGTATCCTTGGTGAGTTTTCTCAAGGCTTGTATTTCTTTTTTGTTAAGATTAGTTTTCTTTTTTGGGTTCTGCTGTATTGTTTTGCACAGATTTTTAAAATCATCAAGGGTTGTTTTATAAAATGTTTCCACACTCGAGCCCTTAGATTTAATGGGGAAAAAGTCAGATCTTGCACGGAATTTGTCCCGTGAAATGTCAAAGACTTTCTTAGGTTGTGGGGTTTCTATTTCAAACTCTTCTAGGAGCTCTGTAAGAGCATTGAGGGCCGGTAGATCCCCTTGATCCAGAATGATCGCAGCTGCCTCGTCCCTATTTTTATTGAGAATCTGTCTGGCGAAATATCTCTTCCGACAGAGACTCCTAACAAAACGGTTGAGCTCCACAAACAAACTAAATATATTGGGTGTTGAAACAGGGGAATATTTTAATCCTTTGTTTAGAAGTGACATATCTGAGCTGGATAATTCTTTCGAAGAAAGATTATACACTGTCTGTTTTGTTTCTTTCTGATTTATATTGGTAAATTTTCCTAGAGTCTTCTGTTTTGTCTTTTTACCCCCTCTTCTTCCTCGGAATCTAAGCTTCTCCCCCTTTTTGGTGTCTCGTGGTTTTTGAGGTGATTTATTTTGTATTCTTCCCTTATGTAGGGTCTTTTCTCTAAAAAAACCTCCGTGTGTCTTGACCCCTGGTTCCTATTCGTGGTGCGAGTTGGTGGGTCTCTATCTTTGGGACGAGCTCCCAGTGCTTGCATATTGGGGTTTGTCTCTAGTCTATTGTGGTCTCTAGAGTCCGGTGAGGGGAATCGGTTCTGTTGGGACCTCTGGACTTGTCGGGAATCAGAGTGGAGCCTCTGTCTTCCTTGTCGTCCATAGGTATTGTCTCTACTGGACTCTCTCCTCCTGGGTCTCTCTCTATAGTTCTCACTTGGTTTTCTGTAATTATTCCTGGTTTTGTATTGAATGTTCGTGTTATCATGTGTTTCTCTCTTATCTCTAGTGTTTTTCTCCCCTTCGTCTCTCTTGATCTTGTTTTTGTCCCTATATGTTCTGACTGTTCCCTTTCTATAAAGGGACAAAAACAAGATCAAGAGAGACGAAGGGGAGAAAAACACTAGAGATAAGAGAGAAACACATGATAACACGAACATTCAATACAAAACCAGGAATAATTACAGAAAACCAAGTGAGAACTATAGAGAGAGACCCAGGAGGAGAGAGTCCAGTAGAGACAATACCTATGGACGACAAGGAAGACAGAGGCTCCACTCTGATTCCCGACAAGTCCAGAGGTCCCAACAGAACCGATTCCCCTCACCGGACTCTAGAGACCACAATAGACTAGAGACAAACCCCAATATGCAAGCACTGGGAGCTCGTCCCAAAGATAGAGACCCACCAACTCGCACCACGAATAGGAACCAGGGGTCAAGACACACGGAGGTTTTTTTAGAGAAAAGACCCTACATAAGGGAAGAATACAAAATAAATCACCTCAAAAACCACGAGACACCAAAAAGGGGGAGAAGCTTAGATTCCGAGGAAGAAGAGGGGGTAAAAAGACAAAACAGAAGACTCTAGGAAAATTTACCAATATAAATCAGAAAGAAACAAAACAGACAGTGTATAATCTTTCTTCGAAAGAATTATCCAGCTCAGATATGTCACTTCTAAACAAAGGATTAAAATATTCCCCTGTTTCAACACCCAATATATTTAGTTTGTTTGTGGAGCTCAACCGTTTTGTTAGGAGTCTCTGTCGGAAGAGATATTTCGCCAGACAGATTCTCAATAAAAATAGGGACGAGGCAGCTGCGATCATTCTGGATCAAGGGGATCTACCGGCCCTCAATGCTCTTACAGAGCTCCTAGAAGAGTTTGAAATAGAAACCCCACAACCTAAGAAAGTCTTTGACATTTCACGGGACAAATTCCGTGCAAGATCTGACTTTTTCCCCATTAAATCTAAGGGCTCGAGTGTGGAAACATTTTATAAAACAACCCTTGATGATTTTAAAAATCTGTGCAAAACAATACAGCAGAACCCAAAAAAGAAAACTAATCTTAACAAAAAAGAAATACAAGCCTTGAGAAAACTCACCAAGGATACTTCCTTGGTTATCAAAGAGGCGGACAAAGGGGGTGGGATTGTCGTCCAGGACAGGTCGGAGTACGTGAAAGAGGCATTTCGCCAACTAAAAGACCAGCGCTTCTATGCCGTCCTGGACGGCAATCCCACCCTTAAATTCGGCCTCAATCTGCTGAAATTACTCAGAGACGCAGAAACAGATGGAGTCATTTCCAGGGAGGAACTCCGTTTCCTGTATAATGAACACCCCACCACACCCATTTATTATCACTTACCCAAAATACACAAAACCCTCACTTCACCCCCTGGGCGCCCTATAATTTCAGGTATCCAGTCACTTTCATCCAATTTATCATTTTATGTTGACTCACATCTGCAACCACGTGTCTCTACCCTCAGGTCCCATGTAAAGGACACTATCCATTTTTTGCAGCTAATAAAGGATATACAATGGAAAGATACATATTCTTTTCTCACGCTAGATGTTACTAGCCTATATTCGAATATTCCGCATGAGACTGGAATACAAGTAATTGCGAGAAGACTTCTTGAAGATGGTGACCTGGGGGAGAGACACCAGAGGTTTATCACGGATTCTATTTCTTACATATTACGTCACAATTATTTTCTTTTTCAAGACACCTTTTATTTGCAGACAATGGGAACGGCCATGGGGACCAGGTTCGCCCCTAGCTACGCGAACCTTTATATGGGGGAGGTAGAAGAGCATTACATCTGGGGGGGCGAGTTCGGGGCGAACCTGGTCCTCTATGGCCGTTACATTGATGACCTTTTTATTATTTGGGATGGGGATCACACCTCTGCACTTTTATTTGTTGAGCACCTTAATTCCAACAATTATAATTTACAGTTTACCCATCACTTAGACAGGAAACGGACTACCTTCCTGGATCTGACCATCGAGGCAGAAGGTACCAAAATAATCACTTCTAACTATATTAAGGAAGTGGGCACCAATGCCTACTTGCACTATGATAGTGCCCACTATCCACCATGGAAAAAGGGGATTCCTAAAGGTCAAATAATGCGATTATATCGCAATTGCACAAACCGAGAAACATTTGAAAAACAAGCAGGGGACATGCTTCACTCATTCTCCCAAAGAGGATATCCGAAAGAAATAACCACAAAAGCTTATGAAGAAGTACTGTCCCTAGATAGGGAAACACTACTCCAAACCAAACCAAAACAGCCCCAAGAAACGAATCAACACATTACATTTATATCCACCTACAATAGCCACTCGAATGAAATTAAGAGAATAGTGGGTAAAAACTATAAAATATTAAAACAAGACCATTTGTTAGCCGATGTAATCCCTCCCAAACCTCTGTTCGTCTTTAAGAAAAATAAAACAATTAAAAATTCCCTAGCCCCCAGTTTTTTGAAATCGATAACCACCCCACCCGAAGAAACAGGCCCAAGCACTTGGCTTGGAGGCCAACCAAAAGGCTTCTTCAGGTGTGGTGCAACAAGATGCATCACATGTCAATATATAGAACCCAGGACTCGACACTCTGTAGAAGATAAAACAGGCATGGAAATAAAGATCAACAGCTTTATTAATTGCAACACCAGCTATACCATCTACATGTTAACCTGTGAATGCAAATTTACATATATAGGACGCACCACAAGGAAAATTAAGATCCGTTTCCTTGAACACAGGAGGAACATAATGAAGCATGTACAGACACACAGTGTCTCCCGCCACTTCCATGAGGTCCATGGAGGAGACCCCAGGACCCTCAGAATAGTGGGCCTAGAACACGTTGCACGTACTGCACGTGGAGGAGATAGGTACAAGACTCTGTGCCGTCAGGAGGTGTACTGGATGTACAGAATGGATTCTATACACCCGGGGGGGCTTAATGAAGCCGTAGAATTAAATACTGTAATTTAGGAAGTATAAATACTATGAAGAACTAAATGTGTAGATTGATCCTTCCTTAGGTGGACGTATTCCTTCCTTCATATGAATGTCCCCTCCAAATAACAGTGGGGAATAGTGTGTATATATAATGTTTCAACATACAAAGAATAGTATATGGTTAATTATAGATCCCCTGCTATGCATTAAATCTTTGGCTCCCTCCTCTCCCTCTCCCTATTATTCTTCTCCTCCAACTGTTGCCCTCTGTTCTAGCAATTTATCAGAAAATAATAATAAAAATCTTGGTGCAATCTTATTTCCCACTTGAAGAAAAATGCCCACATGTAAAATGACAAAGTACATAGCTCCAAAAATACTCTAACACAGTTGTTACTACACAAAATCTGAACAATAATGTGGGTACAACATTGTGTTAATAATTATTTTAAAACAAACAATCTGTGTACTTTCCTGCTAGATAATAGAAACTGAAATATATCTATACGAACTACACAGTATCATCTAAATAATGTACTTTATATTTTATTTTACACTGTTCACTGCTATTATCTCTAAAAATATGTATGAATGTCGACACTGTGTATTTATATCGATACTGTGTATCTATATCGATACTGTGTATCTATTCTCTACCCTTGATCCGGACAAACTGGTATCCAGTTTGAATGACCTTTTTCTGTTTCTCTGCCCTCAATTACATGAAATGTCCTTATTAAATGGTAACTATTTATCTACCCAATATATCTGATATTACTAATGTATCCACATTGTGCGCCATTGTAAAGCTGCATATGCGCTCCATGAATAAATATCACTGAATGGCACAGCGCAAATTACTTTAGGAACGCAGACTACTTAGGCACCAATCTTTTGGTCTCAAAAGGACTGCATTGTCAGTAACACCCGGGGAAATAGCTCTTTCGCGTTACTGCGATCCCGGAAGTACAGGCGCGGCCATCTTTAATGAGGGCATAAACCGCCCATATATCCCTAGTCTACTCCCAATACTAGTGGAGCGCATATGCGGTTCACCAACCGGAAATGATGGCACCGGATATCCGGAAACGGATCCTCCTAATGAGTTAAGTGTTTTTATGTAATTTCATGCTTTGTACTGCTCGTTTTTCGAATTAAAAACCCCAGGGGGGTATGGTTTTGTCTCCTATTCGGCCTCATTAAATAGGAAGTGTATAATGGTTCAATACATCAATTAATGTGCAACAGGTGCAAACTGATTTTCCCTCCCATTGAGGGTATATAAACCCCATAAGTACACATCACAGGTATCACCTTGACAAAGCTTATAGCGAAACGCGTTGGTGGAGGGGAGCAGGGACACCCCTATTTTACAGACATCCTCTTCAGTTTCATCCTGCAACCGGACCAACCTCCAGAATTGTCTCCATCCTTGAATCAAGCGGCATCACCATCAGGCCCACCAGGTAGAGCACCACTTACCATCAGGAGCTCCCTGGTTAGGAGATTTACATCACTCCCATCAAGGTACCAAGTGGCAACAACATCAAGCCCACCGGGTTGAGCACCCCCCAACATCGGGAGCTCCCTGGTTTGGAGACTACCAATCATCACATTGCAATTGGAGGTACTATAGGTACTATAGGAACGGATACAGGACATTACCAGGACTGGACTGTGGGTGAATATCCCTGCTCTTATTATTTTACTTGTGATACCCCCAATCCCTTCTTTTTTTATTGCATTTTATATTTACATGTACTTATTCTTTTCATAATAAATGTTTTAAATATACCTGTTGCACTTTTCCTTAGGGAGCGCGGTCTCAAATCCCTCTTTTTTCTATAATGGGGCAGATGTATTAATCCTTAACAAGAGATAAATGCAAGGCTGATAACGAGAGATAAATGTCCAGCCAATCACATCCTAACTGCCATGTTACAGGCTGTGTTTGAAAAAGTCAGTAAGGAGCTGATTGGCTGGACCTCTCTTTATCACCCTTGCATTTATCTCTTGTTAAGGCTTAATACATCTGCCCCAATGATCTTTATGGGGATAGAAATCACTTCTCCAAGCTTCATACATTTACCCCTGAGATCCTGCTTAGATTGCCACCATGGACCTGACTCTGGGGTTTGTATGTTCTCTCAGTGCTTGCGTATAGTGCATAGGTGTGTGTGCATGTGTTAGGGAATAGATGTCAAAGTTTATGTTTGCTAGATAATGGTAGGGGGATGGTCAACATATAGCTTATGTTGACCTTTTGTCTGTGTCAACTTTTTCCCAGGTGTAGACCAAGAGTGGTCGACCATATCACCCATACCCCCGGCCTGTGTGTTCTATAAACTAACGATCGCACTTGACCTGCTCATCCTGAATACGGATTGCCTATATAATGCCCCTTTCCCACTGCAGCTCTTAAATGGTAAATTGCTGTTTTTTTTGCCTTTTTAAACGGGCAGAGCTGCAGTGGGAAAGCTCCAGGGTGCTTTACCCGTTTCACAAATACAGGTATTTGTTAAACGGGTAAAAAGTAGTGTTTTACCCGTTTAAGAGCAGTTTTATTGGCAGTGGGAAAGGCTCTTAAGCGGTATTTAGCAAGAATAATAAAGGTTAAGAACATGATTGGCTTCCTGCATGTGGTGACTGTACAGTGGGGCAAGAAAAGTCCATTTAATATGACAGCCCATGTTTACAATGGCTTTAAACGGGTTGCTTTGTGGTTTAAACGGGTACAATGTGAATGTGACAAAAACGGTATTTAAACGGCAATTTACTGTTTAAAAGCTGCAGTGGGAAAGGGTCTTTATGGCTCTTACCCGTTTACAAATACCGGGTCATTACCCGTTTAGGCGGTGGGAAAGCAGCATAAGGGTGATGAAACTGGAAGCAGGCCCGGCCTTATCTGGTCTCAGATCAGCAAAGAGATATTCACCCAGATATGGAAAAGATTATGGTATTTTGAGCAGACAGGCGGAATTTCACGCCCTACCATCCACTATGGTGCGGTGAGAGAATAAAATAGTGCCCGTACCATTGCGAGCGACATGGTGCACATGTCGACTACGTCGACATTCGGGACAAAAACCGCGAAAAACCTCATGTCGGCCGTTTGACTGTCAACATTGCCATTGTCGACCTAATACTTGGCCTTCCAAACCTGTCAACTGATCTCAGGTGTCAACATAAGTCCCGGCGACCCAATGACCCATACCCGAATAAAAATAACAGGTTTAAATTGGATTGTCTCTAAGTCAGACTTCTACAACCTTGTGATCTGCTGCTCGATGCTGTGCATTACCACTGTCTGCTGTGCTGAGCTGCCATATGCTGTTTCTCCATACTATTCTAGAAGGCTCCATGACAGAGGGAAGGTAATTGAACAGGACACACGGTCACTACTGGGTGGTCCTGAGAGCGGACAGCACAATTAATATAAGGGGCACGGCTGGCGGAAACAACAGGGTAAACATGGATTTTCTCCTGCTCAATAGAAGGAACGTCTTATTCTTCTCTAACTAATGAGCCCCGACTTAGAACAGATGATGATTAACTTGACTTTTGTGTTTTAAGGTTGAAAAGTTGAAACCTTAAGTCATGCTGTAAACATTATGTTTGCAGCGCTGTAACCAGCTGGTGCCATTCCCGGACCGAACGCCGCGTACAGAGCAGTGTCCTATTATTGGGATCATTGGTCTATGTGGGATCATGGTGGGATCATTACCTAGATATTGTGATCACCACCCACACAACTATTGCAAGGATTTCCAGCTAAATACACCCCCCCCCCCAACCCCCCCCCCCCCCCCCCAGATGTTTCAGAAGCATATTTGCACGACTGTAAAGCTAAATCAAATGAGGATTTTGGCAGAACCAGTGACTCTTCCAGGCCCGGCCACATCTGCTCCAAGTTGGGCTGTGCATGTACGTGTAATTAAATATACAGACCCTTTATTCTGTGTAACATGCTGCAGCCAACCGGTTCCTAAGAACAGCCAAACATACAGGCAGCCAGAGGGGAATGACTTGGCTGCGTCGGTAACAAAATATTCTTCCTGCCAGCAATGTAGCACATATGGGCAGAGGGATTAGACAGGGTTTGTTACAGCACAATTAGACATGTTCGTCTAAAGCAGCCTGATTTTACAGAATGTCAGGGCTGTAAGTAGGGGCACGGAACTTAATTTATACAGTCCACCAAGAAGAAATGCAATAACCGCAACTTAACCCTCACTAACCGCATAGAATCGATTTTTCCCCTAGAAGTCATAAAAGGCTGGTTTACTCTTAAGCATCATTCTAAAAGTTACTTACTACCCACGGCCATATTTCCATGAGATACCATTTTATATACCTAGTGGCCTATGTATCAAGGAAAATGTGTGGGATATCCCCCCAAAACATCCGTTTTCGAGGGATACCTGCCAATATTAAGTATCTCAGGGAGGCATCTACAGAGAACAGCAGTAGATATCTGCTGCTATAGCGTTTTTGATTGGTAGCTGCTTAAAATGGGCGAATTTACTAAGCTTCAGAATACTTAGCATTCCAGAAAATAGCTGCGGCAGCAAATGTTACCCATACTATCTATTCTGAATGTAAATTAAATTATAATACAAAATCCTTGGAGATTGGCAGTGTTTGAGATAGCCATACCATCAATAATCTACAATCAAATTCACTTAGACCAGGCATGTCCAAACTGTGGCCCTCCAGCTGTTGTGAAACTACACATCCCAGCATGCTTTGACATAGTTTTAGCACTCCCTAATAGCAAAACTGTGGCAAGGCATGATGGGATGTGTAGTTTCACAACAGCTGGGCGGCCATAGTTTGGACATGCCTGACTTAACTATATTACTTCAGTATTCTGGCATTTAATATGACAACTGAACCTCTTATTAACAACTGAACCTCTTGATCCCTTCTGCATGTGAGTTGTTACCGCATTACTTACAAGCAGGTGTACCAAATAAAATGGGCACTGTGTAGGAGTAGGTTCCCCTAGCACAGGGATGGGGAACCTTTGTCCCTCCAGCTGTTGTTGAACTACACATCCCAGCATGCCCTGCAACAGTTTTAACATGGCCAAATAGCAAAACTGAAGCAGGGCATGCTAGGATGTGTAGATTAACATCAGCTGGAGGACCAAAGAATCCCCATCCCTGCCCGAGTAGCAGCATGCATCATGCAAGTGCCAGGAATGTCCAGGAGGGTTTTTAACGTTATCTCGAACTTCTAGAAGAACAGCCCCCCCCCCCCCCCATATCCCCTAGTGGGGATACAAGGTTATAGATCAATCATTTAACAAATTATATTTCCTCTAGTTTCTGTGCCTGCTTATTACATACCAATATGAAATGTTACTCATGCAGTTTTGTAGATTAGTAACTTGTCATATGACCATGTTTAGATTTCATCTGTAAATCGCTGTGGAATATGTGCGCGCTATAGAGGAAACTGTTAATAAAAAATTAATTTCCCGGCAGTAGTCGCTGGTTGCAGGATCACATCAGTTGGGAGAGACAGATAACGCCAAGACAGGGAGCCTGTATATAACTTTTTAATGTGGTGACTGAATACTGCAGCCAGTGGCAATAATGCAGCGAGGCTGGTGGGGTTCTATTATCAGTAATATAGGCCACACTTGGGCTGAGGGTGTCAGATGAGATAGGGTGTAGGAGCCACTACACTGGATCTCTTCCAGCCACTAGGTCGTCCCTATGAAGGTCGACATACATTAGGCCGACATGGCTAAGGTCGACACAAGCATTAGGTCGACAATAGGAAGGTTGACATTAGTTTTTCACATCTTTTAAAGCCAACTTGTGGTTACAGGTGGTATTTCATACCCTACCAAACTATACATGGTGGGAGAATATAATAGTGTGCCAACCGCAGCACACTTAAGGCCCCCAGAGGGTTGAATGAATCCCTTGAGGTAAATGTTGCCAGGCTTTCCCAACCACGGTCCTCAAGACACACCAACAGTGCAGGCTTTAGTGATATACAGGCTTCAGCACAGATGGTTTAATCAGAATCACTCAGGTACTAATTAAGTCACCTGTGCTCAAGCCTGGATATCACTAAAACCTGCACTGTTGGTGTGCCTTGAGGACCGTGGTTGGGAAGACTTGGCCTACGGTATCCATGTCGACATTCAGGACAAAAAAGTGAAAACCTCAGGTTGAACTATTTACTGCTGATCTTCCCATTGTTGACCTAATGCTTCAACCTTCTATCCTATTTCAGGTGTCGACCTAGTACACAGGTTGTCAAAGTCGGTCCTCAATACCCCATACAGTGCATGGTTGGCAGGTCTCCTCACAGAATCAGGCAAGATAATTCGCTCCACCTGTGGATCACCTGGGGGAGGGGGGGGGGGGGGGGGGGTTTGCAAATGCATGAAAAATACCCCATGCCGAGAAGTGGCCCATAGGAGATGGGGAGAACACACTGCATATGATATAACAGAACTGTACTTCTAGGTGTTTTTTTTCCAGGACAAATGGTAATCGTATGTATGAAGAAGCAAATAGTTATGGTGGCATTGCCAGCCCGCACTTGTACCCTGCCAGTCTCCCCCAGGTGTTTGGTATGGAGACTAATATTGTTTTAATATATAGATAGTTGTATAGACAGGAGCTGGGGATAATACTACCATAAGGGCTTTCATTAAATTCAGGTCAGTTCAGATGTGCAGGTACATAACGCATGGTGCCTCCAGCCAAACCTCCCCCTATCTGAGGCTGACAGTCCCTGTAATCCCTGCGCTGCGGCTGTCACTGTCTCCCTTACCATGGGCTCCGGATTCCGGAACTGGCTCTCGCTGGGCGGGGCTGACCTCCTAGTCTAGTGACTGCTGGGTCAGAGGACCGATCACATTCTGAGCACTGACGTAGGAAGCCTCTGACTGGTGAAGCTGGCAGCACGGGCCACACGCCGATGGGAGGAGCCTCTGATTGGCGGAGCTGGCGGCATATACTAGGCCGCCACACGCAGATGGGAGGAGCTCAACAGCACGTGCATCCATTCTCTCTCTGACGATCTCTGGAACAGTGTGTGAGTGTCCATCTCCTCCTGTCTCCCCCCCCCCCCCGCCCTTCATTACTATTCCTGCCTGTCTCCTTCACCCCTCACTACTACTCTTCCTTACTTCTTCAGTCAATAGGCCAATAGACCACAATTCGTCGACAGCCCATAGGTAGAGATTGCAAAGTCAACAGGGTCAAAAGGTCGACACAAGCAATAGGTCGTCATTGAAAAGGCATACTTGCCTACATTTGAAAACTAGTTTCAAGGAGATTATAGTTGGTAGGTTTTTGCACAGCGCCCTATTGAGGGGGAGTGTCATGCTCCACCCACAGGACGTGTCTAGTTCCATATATGGAGAGATTGTGAAAATAGATTGTGAATGTGGCACCTAGAAGCGTGGGTGTGTACTGCTATATCTGGGAGGAATCTTGTAAAATGACTTATATCCAAATGTGGGTGAGCCCGAAAGCAGTTAGTAAGAGATACTATACTTGGTAAAGTGCTGGGAAATGGTGCTGATAATTCAATGTAAATGTATCTGTCTCTCATTCCTTTTTCCCAAAAAAATGTAAGAGTGTAATGTGGGCTAGTTGACATGAGGGAGATTGCTATACTAATCAGGGAGAGAGGGAGATTGCTGTTATTTCAGGGAGTCTCCTGCAGAATGCAGGAGGGGAGGTATCTATGATATAACAGTGTAATGTGGGCTAGGTGACATGAGGGAGATTGCTAGACTAATCAGGGAGAGAGGGAGATTGCTGTTATTTCAGGGAGTCTCCTGCAGAATGCAGGAGGGAAGGCAACTATGGGAAAAGGTTGACATAAAAAAGGTTCTCATGAGTTTTTCACTTTTTCGACACGGCGTATTTATATACTCCCTTTATGTACATGTGGATAGTTACGTCTGAAAAACACCTGTTCTGGGAAAAAGACTCATGTTGACCTTTTACACATTGTAGGTGTTGACCTTTTGACCAAGTCGACCTTTTTCATGTGTCAACTCGCCGGCCACATCCCCTGTATATAGCTCCCTCCCATTTCTGCAATGTGAGCATCTGTCCATCCTCTCACGGAATACGGTCACTAGGTCGACATGCATTGGGTCTACCACTTAAGGTCGACCCATGAAATAGGTAGACATGGCTAAGTTCGACAGGGTTGGAAGGTCGACACAAACATTAGTCGGTCAATGGAAAGGTCGACATTAGTTTTTGCATTTTTTTTTAGCCGACATGTGCCGACAGGCGATATTTCATGCCCTACCATCCACTAGGGCATGGAGGGAGTATAGAATAGTGTGCTGAGTCCAGCGAGGCACCAAGCCCAAAGCATGGCGCACGCAGTGGTATGATTTATCGAACGTGTCGTCATTCAGGACAAAAAAACGTGAAACTTCTGTCGACATTTTGATTTGCCCTAATGCATGTGTCCGCCTTACAACCCTGTCGACCTTCAGTGGTTGACCCAATGACCCATACCCCCCTCTCACTTTAGCTGTCATCACATTAAACCCCCACCTTTCCTTTCATCTGTCCCCAACACCAACGCGTGCATCTCATAAACCCCTTATCCTCCACCTAATCCCACCATACCCTTCTTCTTCCTCTTCTCCCCTTACCTTTCTCCCCCTCCTCTGTTGCTCCTAGGCCTCTCGGTGGCTGCCGACCAGATGTAGCAGTACGGGCATGACAGCTGTGGCAGATACCACATAACTGAATCAGCGGATGGCAGGTTGGCACAATCTTCATTTTTAAATGTTATTCTAAGCAACTGAGGCAGTTGAATAGCAAACGTGACATAGATCCTATGGTATTCATCAAGCGCAGAACCCCAATAGCAAGTGCACTAATGGGATTTTAAAATTCTGGGACAGATTCTGTAAAGCAGGAATGGGAAACCATCGGCCCTCCAGCTGTTGTTGAACTATGCATCCCAGCATGCCTTGGAACCGTTTTAGCATGGCCAAAAAGCAAAACTGTAGCAGGGCAGTATGGGATGTGTAGTTCAACAACAGCTGAAGGGGCAAAGGTTCCCCATACCTGCTGTAATGCAAGACACCAAGTCATTTTGTGCCACACAAGGTAAATGCTGGTTGCTTTTGCATGCAGCAGTTTAGATTTGAACACACCCCGCCCAAATCTAATCTCTCTGCACATGTTACATCTGCTCCACCTGCAGTCCAACATGGTTTTGCCCATATGCTTGTTTTTTTTTTTTTTTTGCTTTGCCAAAAAAACCTCGGACCAAAATTTAGCAGTCTAGTCCTGGGGTAGCCAACAGTGCATATTTTGCAGGTCTCCTCACAGAATCACAAGTGAGCTAATTAGCTCCATCTGTGTATCTTTTAAAATGTGTCAGTGATTAAAGATTGCTGCTGTGCAGCAGCTAGGTTGTCTGGAAAATGTGAACTGTTGGTAGCTCTCGAGGGCTAGGGTTGGCTACCACTGGTCTAGTCCAATTCATTCACCGTTTTGTCATAAGTCTTGATGGAGAAAGTCGCCATGGAAAATGTCAAGTGTAAAAAAGAAACAAAGTCTCGGCAGACGAGATGGGAAAGTGCTTTAAGTGGATATTGGATAGCGAGTGTCACCCACTTCCTAAGATAACACGGGGCCAACGAGAGCACAGACAGATTCCTTTGAAATGAGATTCCGTGGCATTCTTTCATCTGAAATTATTTTCCCCGATGTCACCCTCTGACAGCCCCAAGGGTTTTCCCATCAAGGATATGCCAGAAACGGTCACGAACTTTGACATTTCTTGGCATAGCTATCTAATAGTATCTGTTCTTCTGCAGATAATGAAATCACATGTATTTTTAGCAATGCAGGATAATGGGCCCCACACACAGGGCGACATTCAGGCATTTTCTGAGCGATTTTACGAAAATGCCTGAAAACGCATGTAAATCGCTGTGTGTGTGTGGAGCTCACAGTGATTTAAATGCCGTTCTGAATCTGCCCAAGATTCAGAATGGATGGGTCAGATAATTTCAGTGCAGATGACCAGAAGCTCCTGTACATCTCCCGCGCATGTGTGGCGCAGGCAGATGAGCAGGGCTTCTAAGCGGGTGATTCGGCACCCCTGACCCCCCTCCCCCACTCGCGGCACCCGACCTCCCCCACTTGCGGCACTTCCTACCCGCCCCTTCCCCACTTGCGGCACCCCGACCCCTCCCCTACTTGCAGCACTTCCGACTCCTCCCCCACTCGCGGCACCCCGGCCCCTCCCCCGGTCTCAGCAGCACTCCCCCTCCCCCCCTCCCCCACTTGTGGCACTTCCCCCCACCACCCCCCAATCGCAGCAACCAGCAAAAGAGCTTAAAAGGCGGCCTTGCTGGGACCTGTAGTCCTACTGTAAAAGACAATATTACTATTTAAACAAGCAATCAACCCTGCACTCACCGACCAGGGGTGCAGAAGATAGCCCCAGGCTTCAGCCCAGGCCTGGGGTGCCGTGGAGAAGGGGGACCCCTTTATATGGGGGGTCCCCTCCTCCCCAAAATGTAATTAGTTATGCGTGCACGTTCCTCTCTCTGCGCATGTTACATCTGCCCCACCTGCAGTTCACACGGTTTTGCCCATTTTAAGAACAAATTTGTACTGCGATCAGGTCTGAATAAGGGCCATAATCACAAACGGAAACCAGAAATGAACAGACATGAAAGAAGTCCACAGGAAAATTGCACACAGAAAGAAACCCCACTGTCATATGTCATTTCCTGTCACCAGCCATCCATTGCAACGAGCTGCTTAAGGCGGCGTTTGTCTCTGATTTTCATGTGATTGCACATCCTAACTGTGGCATCTGCCTGTCACATTGGGACCGGTGATGTAGAACCCGAACACTCGTCCATTGAAATGTATTGTTTCCGTTTCCCATTCTTCCAATAACAGAATACCCCTCAGGAGTAATATCTTATATCATTCCTGAAAAGCAATAGCACCCTTCCTGTCAGAGGGTCGCGTGGCGCGGTGGGTGTCCCCTCCTTGTCATATCCTCACATCTGGTCTCTGATTGGAGATGCTCAGTTACAGCTGCAGCCGGCAATTCTCTCCCAATCCAAACACTGCGACGTTACTAAAACAAAGCTCAGGCTTTAAGGTCTAAATGTTAGTTTCTGTGGTTAGTTTATAAACCTCACACAGTGATGCAAATCCATTCTGGGATCACGCAAAATTATCCAGCCTGGTGCCTATTCCACACTTCCGCTGAGAAATCCCTGTGCTTACATTGCAGGACGGATGCCGCCCCGGTCAGGGGGAGCACTGAGTCCGCCATCGCATTCTCCACTCTCGCACGTATTAACGTTATCTGCTTTGTTCTCTATGGGGCTTGGGTGCTGCAGATGGTGACCTGTTTGGGGTGGGGCTGTATTTTACTACTGCTAGCAGGTCTGTAGGGACGACGGGTGTACAGCCAGCGTCTCACAGCCTCTTTCCGATCTCGGCTCTGATGCTTTTAGCACAGTCTGGTCTGTATCTCTGAAAATGCAAATGCAGCAAGAGGCACCAGCCACCTGCACGCATCTGCAAAATCCGAGGGCCTGATTCAGACCTTATGGCTGTGCTGCAATCAGGTAAATGCTATCACGCCAGAGTGTCTCCCCGCCCCTGTGCACGGCTGGGAATACGTTTCAGCCATCCCCATAGGGGGAAAAACATTCATAGTCACTCGCTATCTAATGGTTTTCCCCCTGTTTGCTGCTGCCGAATAAGTCGGTGGCCGTAAGGAGAAGGGGGCCTGCTGACGTCAGCGGCCCTCCCTCCAAATGGCCGGGCAACGGCTGCCTTTTCTAAGGTACTCCCAGAAAACGTTGACGTGCCGCCCCCAAACGGCCGACGTCTGTCACTAAGGGGGTTATTTTGGTTCACTCCTTCTGGCAAAGTCCTTCTCAAATGGACAAAACCATGTGCACTGCAGGGGGGGAGATGTTAACCTGTGCAGAGAGAGTGGGGTTTTACTTCAAAGTGAGATCTATATTGCAGTGTAAAAATAAAGCAGTCAGTATTTTCTCTGCACAGAAACAAAATAACTCACCCAAATCTAATTCTCTCTGCACAAGTTACATCTGCCCCCCCCTGCAGTGCACATGGTTTTATCCATCTAAGAAGGAATTTGCCAGAAGGAGTGAACCAGAATAGGCCCCAAGTGCTTATGTAGCTTTCAGTATTTCTGGCATCACCCCTCTCCTCCTTCCCCCCCCCTCCAGCTGATACTCTCTGAAGATGGTGTTAGCTGCTGTATTCATTTCCTGAACAATACTGGGAGAGGTTCCTCCAGAACCCTCCCCTGCAATGGCCAAAGCTGATTATGGTCAGTAGACTGCTCATACCACGCAGCGCTGCTCAGGTCCCTTTTTGGAGGGTACTGTATATCTTCATTTTAATGGCATGGATAACAGTAACAATAAATTACATTTATCGCCTTTGATAAATGATAATATTCGTGCTTGGTTTGATCTAAGGGGATGCAGTTACAATCCCGGCGGTCGGGATCCCAGCATTCAGAATCCCGACGCCGGAATCCCGCCTGCCGAAATGCTGACACTTTCTCCCTCCTGGGGTGTCCACGACACCCCTGGAGGGAGAATAAATTAGTGTGCCGAGCGTAGCGAGGCACCGGGCCCGCTGCGTGGCGAGCGCAGTGAGCCCGCAAGGGGGGGCGATCCACGTCCCCCCCCTTGTCGGCATTTCGGCTGTCGGGATTCTGAACGCCGGGATCCCGACCGCCGGGATTCAATACTGAATCCGATCTAAGGACAGGTATGTGGACATATCTGTATTCTGCCTTTGTGTGCATTTCAGCATGTAAAATATTTGTTTTCCATCCGTGAGATGGGAGCGGTTTCCGATAAGTCAGGGAAGGGTTTGAATTAGTATTGACTCCTAAAGGCCCCCATACGGCCCAAATTTCCCTTGAGCTCCCCTGGCAGCTCCCTGGGAGAGCTCACTTACAATATGGCACTTGATGTGCCATCTTTTGCATGCAATCTATTGCATGTAAAGACTCCCGAGGAGCAGCAGGGGGGGGGGGGGGGGTTAAAAAAACAACAAATCAAAAGACTGGCCAGCCTCTGATTGGCTGAGAGAACACTCTCAGCCAATCAGCAGCCAGACAGTCTTTTGACAGCTCTTTTAAAATTCTGCTTCCTGCCGCCTGGACCTCTGCCGCCCGCTCCCCAAGCGATTTGGTTCGATTTGTCAGCCAGATCTGTCGGAATTGGGTCAAGTCTGACCAAATCGCAGTAGTGTTTTGGGGCCATAACACTGAATGTGTAGTTTGCAAAAACAAAACAAAAAATCCAAAGTTTAAAACTGTGTCTAAGTATCCCATTATATATGTTCTAATATATAAGACACAAAGATGCTCTGCTCATACAACTATCCTGGCAAACATGAGGAGGGGTTCCAGTTGCCAGGAAACCACCCTACGACTGGTCAGCGGTTCAAATCATAACCACAGTAGTTAGGAATTATGAAACTATGACCACAGTTTAGGGACAGAGCAGACCTGCTGCACATGCACAGTGGTAGCAGTTTCTGCCATGTTTGCTGGGTGTGGAGATCTGAGTCCTCAATCAGTGCACTGGACAGGAGAGTAGCTGCCAAGAAGAAGCGACAGGCACTTTACTATGAGGTGGGAGAATGCGTGTAGAAAGTACAGTTCTGTCGCTTACTGGTTGTATTATGGTTGTGTATTTATTTAATAATTGAAAGCGTCCGCTGACATTTGGGGGGTACCGCCACTTTTAGGGGACTGCCGAGGCCAGGAAGTCAGAAGACAGAGATCGCCTTCCTTATCTGTAGGAACTGCAGAAGCCGGCTGAATCGTCCCTATGGGTCACACAGCCGGCCCATGGGGCTACTTATACCTACTGCGTTGCCGTATCTGTGCACCACTATCCAAGGAGGCAGCAGCCCAGCACACTCCAACCGCTTCTGAATCAGGCCCAGTGTTAGGTTGACCATCTCCATATTTCATGCACAGACTTCCTGAGACCACCTGCCCACTACTCCGTTGGGCTTTGATCCTCCACATGAGGACAGTTAAGGGCCTCTTTGAAATGCTGCCATTATGTTATATATTCTGACCGATAAATCTTTTGGTACATGCTCTTCCTGACATCTGCGGTAATATTCTGACGGAAGTAGGAACGAAGAACCAGCAGCTCAATAAATACATTTAAATTTATGATACAGAAGTCAGAAGGTTTCTCAGAAAGCAGTAAGTGCAGCCTGTCATTAAGCAGAAATAGGTAGTAAAACATACGATGCAGGATGTAACGCGCTCGTGTCCGGCGGCTGTGCGGGGGGGCGACAGCCGAACTCCAAACTCATTACATCTCACCCATGGTTGGAAAAAGCACATGAACCATACAGGTTATTAATTAGGAGGAGAAGGTAATCACTTTACCTGTGTATCTGGATAGCTGAAAATGTCAAGGACAGCATGCAGGCAGTCGACTTGCTCAATAGGTCAACACAAGCAATAGATTGACGCGTCAATGGCTTAGGAACATGAAAAAATTGTTGAGTTTTTCAAATTTTTTCTCTTCTTTTTTTCTGATTTTTTTCTTCTTCAATACTTGACAATCCACATGCACTCTGATTGAGAATGGAGAAGTATCTAGAGCACAGCGAGGCACTGGGCCAGAAGCATGGCGCGAAAAGAGTCATGTGGGAGGACGCAGTACACTAATTAGGGCTCCACATGCACCTGTGTCGTCTGTGAGTTATACCACACCGGTATTGTCCATGGCACCTGGACCCATTATTTCCTAAAATGTAGGAATAGGAATCACTAGGTTCTGTGGAACGGATCGGTGGAATGCGTGTTTACTATGAAACATATGTCGACATTTTGCAGGTCAACTTTTTGCTTGCATCAAACTTTTGTCATTGTCGACCATGTGCATGTCGACGTTTTGGTGACAACCGACTGACTGAAGAACTACACGCTGTCAATCCTTTGATCCACACATGAGGCAAGTGCAGTGACGGCATGAGCTGATTGGCTGGCTGTTTCTCACTCTCCATTTTATCATTTTGAATCTTAGCGCATCTGGCCCCAGGTGACCACCAGCTCCTCTGTATCGAGATGGTAAATGAAGGATTTCTCACCTTTAACCCTAAATCCAGGTGTTTAACAATCCTTATGATTACATAGGTTTGGCCAGTCCCCCTTTTTGATTTAGGAGGGGAGGGGTGAGTGAGATCACTAACCCCCACCCCAAGATGTAGGCAGAGGAAACCCCCCCCCCCCATCAGCTTTGCTGCTCTTGTGCAGTTTTTCCAACCATTGTCAAATCGAACGATTATCAAATTAATGCTCATGCGTTGATTGACAGCATGCCGGTGTTTGGGGGTGATAACCGACCATTTTCCGGAAGTGTCCGAAAAAAGGCAGGTGTGCCCAATGGGTGGGTCCATGACGTCAGCGCCGGCTACCGATCAGATATTGACATTTGCACAGGCTGCAAAAACCTTTCGATGATTCATGAATTGGAAATGGATTTGCAAGCTGATGCTGGTTAGCGATTTCGCAGTTCCCTTGCAGAGTTGCACAGGGCTGGTTCTCTTTTCCTCTGTGCTGTGACTATCTAATCGCTGTCATCTGCAACTTTGTAGATTAACCCCTACATTGTACAGTATTCTATATATTTTTTTTTAAAATAAGTCCTATTAGGACTGCTCAGTGTAACCTGGCGTGTAAATAGCGATTTCCCCCCCCCCCCTAATTTTCTATTCGATTACGCTTCCTCAGGGCCGCGCATCAGGAACAAATAGTCATTGAATGCTACTGAAAACCATTCAATGTCCATGTGATTACGATTCGATTTTGCTTTATATTATGCAAAATCGAATAGAAAAAATAGACCAAATGAAATTATGTGTGAGACAGCACGGATGGTGTACTGGTTAGCATTGCTGCCTCACAGCGCTGAGGTCATGGGTTCCATTCCCACCATGGCCCTAACTGTTTGTATATTCTCCCTGTGCTTGCGTGGGTTTCCTCCGAGTACTCCGGGTGCCTCCCACAATCCAAATATATACTGGTAGGCTAATTGGCTGTAGGTAGGTTCAAATTAAACCAACAGTGAATGTGTGTGCGTGTACATGTGGTAGTGAATATAGAGTGTAAGCTCCTCTGGGGCAGGGATTGATCAAATATTATCTGTACAGCGCTGCAGAATATGTGTGCGCTATATAGATAACTGGTAATAATTAAATACATTATAGAACACAGTAATCATGTCTTCCCATCTGTGCTTAACGTTGTCATTGGGTCCAGTAATATTTATTACCACACCCGGCATTTGGGGGTTATCGCGGCTACACGCCACCCCGCGCACTGACCCCCGAGACACGCAACAGGATGCACGTAAGCAGGTCTGCCACTGCAACGGCCGAACGAACTTTAAACCACCGCTGCCTAAATATCAGGTGATGTCAGCGTGACCTCATCTGGGAAATACTCCGCTGCCATAAACACCCGGCCCTATCCCAGCGTGCCAGCTACCTGCAGATACACCGCAGAAGAGGGGCTTTGTCTGGGAGAGTAAAAAAAATACCTTTTATTCTTGCTAATAAAATAGCAACATCGTCGTCAGTGTTTCCTCACTCTTTCAAAAAAAAAACTCAATGTTGGAAAAAAACACTCATAACTTTCCTATGTTCTGCAGTCGTCGTCGCCCCCCCCCCCCCCCCCTCCCTCCGTGACCACTTTGTAATCATCTAAGAAGAGCAGGATTTTGAGCGTTATACATTTTTTTGGCAATGTACTGGAATGCATCCAGCTGTAGACTGGACGGGAGGGAGTTTGGTCAGCTGTAATCCAGATGGGAAGTCCGAAACTAGCAGGAAAGATTGGCCAAGTCAGATATTTCGGTTCCACTGGGGTTAAAAAACCTAGGTCATTCCTCTCTGCTTTCTTTTTTACTGCATTGTTCTGAGGTTTCTCAGCAAAGAACACCACTCATTCACCTCCCTCCGACTGGACCATGTTCCATCACCTAAATATTGCCTCAGCGAGACATATGTTTCTTGTAATGTGTGTTCGGGCCACAGCCCTGTGTACAGAACACACAGACAAATCCATCCCCTTCTCTAGCTCAACCCCCCCCACACCCCCTCCAGAAGCCGCTGCGCAGTTTGGGGAGTGAACTTGGACAGTTGGATCGCACATAAAGCCCCAGCCAGCTGCATTGCAGGAGTCGGCGAACGCCACAGTGGAGCAACTCGGAGCCCTCCCACCCCATAATTCATCAAGTCCCTTCGTGCACCTTGAGCTTGACGTGTCCCACTCAGCTGAGCGATCTCTCATTAGTAGATCAGTGACAACGTATCTCCCACTCCCTGTTAGGCAGACGGAGCATTTATACAGCTTTGACTGATCAGCTTTTATCTTGCACTGATGAGGCTAAACAGGGTGGAAGCAGTCTGCCAGTACTGTAGATTGGCGCTCGGACAGCACAAGCTCAGTGGGGGCAGCAGTCGGGCACAGCGCTGCCCTGCAGATGGCATTACCCAGAAAGGGTTTTTTCTTGGCTCATGTGCTTGTATTGTTCTTAGGGAGTTAACTTGTTCCGTGCAGCATTATTATGAAGAGGAAATGTGCAGGCTGAATCCTTTGTATTGTAGATTATTACTTATATATGTTTTTTCGGTAATTGTGTAGTTTCACGGCGGCAGGCTGCGCTACACTGTCAGCGTAGACCAACGGAAGCCTAGCGTAGTTAGCGTAGTGTCCCAGCAGCAGCCCTGCGTAGTGTCCCCGTCAGGCAGCGTAGTCACCGTACTGTCCCCACGAGCTGCAGCTCTGTCCCCGGCGTCCCTGGTAAGCCTACTGAGCACCTCTCACACAGCGCCGATAACTGCCAGATCCCCTGCGCGGACGCTGGCGGAGTGGTGCTCCATCTGCCTGAGACGCACAAGCGTCTCATACGCTTGTGCGTCTCAGTCATTCGGAAAGGACACATTTGCCAGTGCTCCATATTACATACTGGCAAATGCCTCCATTTCAAGCCCCCACTATCCACGTCAGCACTTCGGGCTCGGTGGCTCGCTGCGCTCGCCACACTTCATAAAATGAACTCCGCGTCTACGTGGATAGCGGGGGTATGAACAGGTCGGGAGGACGTGTACCGCGTACTCTCGCCACGCTTTGGGCTGATGTGGAAAGTGTGGGTGTTTCAGGAACACATTCACAACTGTCATGTCAGGCAGGTTAAAAATGGTCAGTGGTTCCCACACAATGTAATAAGCGCTGACTGACTATGCTAACTACGTAAGCTCCGGCTAGCCGTGACCATACTGACTACGCTTGGGAAGGAGGTGTGCCAGTGACCCTCCATCAACATTGAGGCAGCACGGACTCCTAAATTGTGCCTTGGGACTACGCTGGCTGCGGGAACAGGACGCTGATACTGACAGGGATGCTAACTACGCTGGCTGTGGGAACAGGACGCTGATACTGACAGGGACGCTAACTACGCTGGCTGTGGGAACAGGACGCTGATACTGACAGGGACGCTAACTACGCTGGCTGCGGGAACAGGACGCTGATACTGACAGGGATGCTGACTACGCTGGCTGTGGGAACAGGACGCTGATACTGACAGGGACGCTAACTACGCTGGCTGCGGGAACAGGACGCTGATAATGACAGGGACGCTAACTACGCTGGCTGCGGGAACAGGACGCTGATACTGACAGGGACGCTAACTACGCTGGCTGCGGGAACAGGACGCTGATACTGACAGGGACACTAACTACGCTGGCTGCGGGAACAGGACGCTGATACTGACAGGGACGCTAACTACGCTGGCTGCGGGAACAGGACGCTGATAATGACAGGGACGCTAACTACGCTGGCTGCGGGAACAGGACGCTGATACTGACAGGGACGCTAACTACGCTGGCTGCGGGAACAGGACGCTGATACTGACAGGGACGCTAACTACGCTGGCTGCGGGAACAGGACGCTGATACTGACAGGGACACTAACTACGCTGGCTGCGGGAACAGGACGCTGATACTGACAGGGACACTAACTACGCTGGCTGCGGGAACAGGACGCTGATACTGACAGGGACACTAACTACGCTGGCTGCGGGAACAGGACGCTGATACTGACAGGGACACTAACTACGCTGGCTGCGGGAACAGGACGCTGATACTGACAGGGACGCTAACTACGCTGGCTGCGGGAACATGACGCTGATACTGACAGGGCCGCTAACTACGCTGGCTGTGGGAACAGGACGCTGATACTGACAGGGACGCTAACTATGCTGGCTGTGGGAACATGACGCTGATACTGACAGGGACGCTAACTACGCTGGCTGCGGGAACAGGACGCTGATACTGACAGGGACGCTGACTACGCTGGCTGTGGGAACAGGACGCTGATACTGACAGGGACGCTAACTACGCTGGCTGCGGGAACAGGACGCTGATAATGACAGGGACGCTAACTACGCTGGCTGCGGGAACAGGACGCTGATACTGACAGGGACGCTAACTACGCTGGCTGCGGGAACAGGACGCTGATACTGACAGGGACGCTAACTACGCTGGCTGCGGGAACAGGACGCTGATACTGACAGGGACGCTAACTACGCTGGCTGCGGGAACAGGACGCTGATACTGACAGGGACGCTAACTACGCTGGCTGCGGGAACAGGACGCTGATACTGACAGGGACGCTAACTACGCTGGCTGCGGGAACAGGACGCTGATACTGACAGGGACGCTAACTACGCTGGCTGCGGGAACAGGACGCTGATACTGACAGGGACGCTAACTACGCTGGCTGCGGGAACAGGACGCTGATACTGACAGGGACGCTAACTACGCTGGCTGCGGGAACAGGACGCTGATACTGACAGGGACACTAACTACGCTGGCTGCGGGAACAGGACGCTGATACTGACAGGGACACTAACTACGCTGGCTGTGGGAACAGGACGCTGATACTGACAGGGACACTAACTACGCTGGCTGCGGGAACAGGACGCTGATACTGACAGGGACGCTAACTACGCTGGCTGTGGGAACAGGACGCTGATACTGACAGGGACGCTAACTATGCTGGCTGTGGGAACATGACGCTGATACTGACAGGGACGCTAACTACGCTGGCTGCGGGAACAGGACGCTGATACTGACAGGGACGCTAACTATGCTGGCTGCGGGAACAGGACGCTGATACTGACAGGGACGCTAACTAAGCTGGCTGTGGGAACATGACGCTGATACTGACAGGGACGCTAACTACGCTGGCTGTGGGAACAGGACGCTGATACTGACAGGGACGCTAACTACGCTGGCTGTGGGAACATGATGCTGATACTGACAGGGATGCTAACTACGCTGGCTGCGGGAACAGGACGCTGATACTGACAGGGACGCTAACTATGCTGGCTGCGGGAACAGGACGCTGATACTGACAGGGACGCTAACTATGCTGGCTGCGGGAACAGGACGCTGATACTGACAGGGACGCTAACTATGCTGGCTGCGGGAACAGGACGCTGATACTGACAGGGACGCTAACTACGCTGGCCACCAGAACACTACGCTGATTCTTACTGGGACACTGCGCTGACTACGTAACTGCCGCGGTGAAACTACACAAGTACAATTTTTTTACTTCTAATGTTTAATATAAAAAAAAAATATTTCCCGAACATCACATAAACTCAAGGAAACAGGAGATGGCAGAAGGTGGTAATGTTTGTAGCTCAGCAGTAGCATAGCAATGGTACCCACAGTGACAGACCCACTGTGGCTCGGAGGCACTGGGTGGTTGTGGGGGCTGGGGGTCTACGTGAACTTGCTGAAGGTGCATATACGTCGCCACTGCGTTCCCATAAACTTACATCCCTTGAAGATGTCCCTCCCATTTTAGGAGGGAATGGCAACGGATGTGACAGGCCCACCATGACTGGCAGGGGGGGATCCTGTGACAATGACCAGGTACCGGGTGATGATGGGAGGGGCTTAGTTACACCGCTGTAACTCCGTATATAAATCATACGTTGCACGCATTTTGAAAAAGGACAGAATTTTTGCCTTTTTCTTTTTTAGGGGGAAGTGAGAGATGAACAAAGGGACATCAGTGTGAGGTGGGAGACTAAGGGGTGCTTTCGCCATCCACCAATCAGCATGCTGACAGCCAGACACGGTCTTGCTGCAGGCTCGGAGACAGATGGAGAATGCTGCCCTCTGACTGGTGCATAGCTCCAGCCATCCACCAATCAGCATGCTGACAGCCAGACACGGTCTTGCTGCAGGCTCGGAGGCAGTTAGAGAATGCTGCCCTCTTACTGGTGCATAGCATAGCTCCAGCCATCCACCAATCACCATGCGGACAGCCAGACACAGTCTTGCTGCAGGCTGGGAGACAGATGTAGAATGCTGCCCTCTGACTGGTGCATAGCTCCAGCCATCCACCAATCAGCATGCTGACAGACAGACACGGTCTTGCTGCAGGCTCGGAGGCAGTTAGAGAATGCTGCCCTCTTACTGGTGCATAGCTCCAGCCATCCACCAATCAGCATGCGGACAGCCAGACACGGTCTTGCTGCAGGCTGGGAGACAGATGGAGAATGCTGCCCTCTGACTGGTGCATAGCTCCAGCCATCCACCAATCAGTGTGCGGACAGCCAATCTAACTTCATAATCGGTATTCTGGTGTCATCCCACAGACAGATGTATTGAATTGGGCTACTGAATCCATGCTACTAATCACATATTTCAGGTTTGTTCGCTCCCACCCAGATTTGAGAGTGACCCTGTGCAAGGATTTACAGAGGCATTATCCTTTTATATGATATGTCCCCAGAGACACTGGGGACATCATACCTGGGGCATGTGGCTCTCGCCTAAGTGATCAATACAAATTAAAATGTGACCTAATCTGCAAGTGTATAAGACTATGAAGCTCTGGCGGTAGACAGCTCGCCTCGCAGTGTACAGAGGCGCACCCATTGTCAAACATCCAAATTAAAGTAAAAAGACACACACAGATTTAAAATGTTCTTTCCACTCTCATCACGTCTCATCCAAGCATTTGTTAGTTTCTTATCCCGACATCTGCTTCTCGTACCCCCCCCCCCCCCCACACACACACACACGCCACCTCCCAACCCCTTCCCTTTTCCTTACTGCTCACAAACATAAAAGGGCAGATGTAGTAATGATGTTGTAGTGAGCAGGGTTCACAAGACCCAGGCGGAAATCGGCAGAAAACTTTAGATTTTATATAGATTTCTGCTTTCCAGAAACATTCTCTTATCTTTTTATCTCATGGGTTAGTTCTTGGCCCTGAGACATATATAAGGCCTTTATTCAGATCTGATCGCAGTAGAAATTTGTTCTCAAAATGGGCAAAACCATGTGCACTGCAGGTGGGGCAGATGTAACATGTGCAGAGAGAGTTACATTTGGGTGGGGTGTGTTGAAACTGAAATCTAAACTGCAGTGTAAAAATAATGCAGCCAGTATTTACCCTGCACCGAAACAAAATAACTCACACAAATCTAACTCTCTCTGCACATGTTACATCTGCCCCACCTGCAGTGCACATGGTTTTGCCCATTTTGAGAACAAATTTGTACTGCTATCAGATCTGAATAAGGGCCATAGTGCGATTGAACTGTTTTCTCTCACTCGCAGTTCCCATCTAATCTATTTTTTGTGCTGTTGGGCACCGGTTAATTATCGGGCATGTACAAATGCACCTGTGCAAACTATTGGGCACACAACATCGGGAGCCAACAGGCCCCGGATTTCTGCTTGCCACCTCAGGAGGGTGTGTACGGTGATACCGGGTTTGAGCGGCACTCGCACCCTCTGGCACAAACAATTGAACAGGGTACTGGGAGCTGTGGCCATGATAAAGCAATTGAATTCCACCTTTAATGAGTTTCCTGCATCAGCAGCCATGTTGTTCCCTGTACCTTTATCCGGCCTTTCAGTTCCTTAAGGCGTGAGGTGCAAACTGACCTCACTGGCTCGTGAATTGATTTATTTGGTCTGTGGGCAGGTTTTTGAAAAAATATACATGTTCTGTATCCTAACGGTCTGATTGCAAAAAATGACATTATTAAAACAAAAACTACGCAAGAAAGCTGTGACGCTGGGCGAATTGGGAAAATGTGCACTTGTTACACCTTCTGTGGTTCTATGCTTTAGTCTGTAAAATGCACCGGCGTAAGGATATCGTATGAGGGATGTAGCTGCCATTGTGCCTAAAGCACGCCCAGCCACCTCACGCCTGGCCACTTGTGCTGTGTGACACTCTATCACAGGAGACACCACAGATCAATAGGTGCAGATTCCGCCACAGAAGTGACTGCAGAGTGAAAGGTCGCACCTCATGTTCACTATGCGGGAGTTATAGGAAATGTAAAGGGGTCGTGTTCCATCAGCCGAGGATCATGTCAGGCTATTTATGTTCACATGGCTCTCACATCTAATTACTATATAGTATTAAAGGGTATAATAAGTAATAGGGCTTTGACAAGAGTTTATACAGAATTTACAGACAATTGTCCTCCTTCCCTCTCCCCAAGATTCATCATTGGAGACGCACATTGGTCATCTGAGCAGAATGTACGTTAGTAGATAGCCGCCGGAACCATTGCAACGGCGTAGACAGACACAGACGAAGTCTCAGGCAGACCTGCGTTACCACCCACAAGCCCTTACTGTCAATCACCCCATCCTCACTGTGACTGCGGTTGGTCATTAAACTCTGCGCATGCGTAATGCACACTTTAGGGGCGTGGCCAGGCTGTCAAGTCTTTAGGGGGTAGATGTAGAAAGCAGTGATTAAGGGAGGAGAAGTGATAAATTGTCTGGTACTTTATCACCGGCCAATCAGCTCCTAACAGTTCCTTTTTAAACCCAGCCTGTCAGGAGGTGATTGGCCGGTGATGATAAAGTACCAGCAACTTTATCACTTCTCCCTTATCACTGTTACATACATCTACCCCCTAGAATCCTTCCCTACACTGAGGTAAATGCTGTGATATGCAGGTTCCTGGGTAGGGGAGGGGGCTAAATGCCGCATTTTGTGTCACATGATGTCAGCAATTTGGCAGATAGTGGGTATCTGAAAAATAAGTAGTAAATATACGCGGCCTGATTTAGACCCATTGAGTCCTATAGCGAGGTGCCGTTCCCGAGTGCAGCACACATACATTCTAGCCAACGATTCCGCAACTTATCAGCTGGTTCCAATCAGCTGTTGGCAGAGTCACTGAAGCTTACAGTACAGAGACTGACATAGTGTGTACTTAATGTTTCCCCTGGGGATCTATGTTCCTCCGTGGGTTATGTCACACAGGGGTTACGTTCCCGGGGGGGATGGGAGGGTGGTTTTATGTGCACACACACCGGGAATGGTCCCCGGGTCTCACCATGTGTTGCGCCAATAGCCGCAGATTTCTATTCCACAGACCATAGAACTCCAAGAACAAAAAAAAAAAAGAAGTAATAACTCTCTTGGATTAATGTCCTGCTGAGGATGGACCGCTTTAGAATATTTGTGCGGTTGCCTAGCAACATGAACACTCATATCTAAGCCAGTAATATATACTAGCCGAGGCGCTGAGGAAATCTCATTGTCGGCTGCAGGGAGACACAATAGTCACATTGTTGTGTTACACGGGTGCTTGTCATAGGATAGGCAGTGTAATATCGACATGCACTAGTGTCGACATGCACATGTCGACACTAGCAAAAAGGGCAAATCATGAAAAGACAGACATAAGGTATTTTTTTTGGTCCTGTTGACACATGTAACCCCCCCCTCAATTACTGTAGCGTGTACACTTGCATCTTTGGGCCTGTCTCTGCTACCGCTTACTTTACCCTTACCAATCATTTTCTGCAATTATAAAACATTCACCCAAAACTCATGTCGACGTTTTCGTGTGTCCACCTTGTATGCGGTTTAGGCATAATTATTATGGCCCCATGTGTCTGTAGATATGGAACGAGGGCTGAAACACACGGTTAGGCTGATCCCCTGCAAATGAGACTAGTATCGCTTTTCTACTGCTGCAAAAACTCGTTATTGCTGGGACCACAACTTGGTGTAAAAGGGTACTTAAAAAATAATCCAGGTTGCGTGACCGGGGAATCCGATCCTGGTAGCTACCAGAGCCGGGAAGGAACTAGGTGGGTATCCATCCTGGTTTATGCTTAAAAGTTCCTGATTGGCTGTGTATGCAGGGGTCCGCCTCAAGGGTGTGTCTGTGAGTGACATGTAGGCCAGACGCGGGTTCAGTGTAATCCGGGCCAACCTGGGAAAAAGTTTATGGGCGTTACAAAAGGTTTGGTGTCAAGATGATGATGATGTCACTAGCAGCACTATAATGCCTATTTTGATTGGCTGACTGCATAATCAACCCCTCCCCCCATGTGACAACGCTCTTTTAAGCCCCATATATGATAGACTATTATTGATAGTTGGGAGATGGGGCGTGATATAACAATTGAATCGCCCCCCATTCAGCGGTTGATGATGGCTGTGGAGTGTCATTGTTTGTTCATATTTTATATATGAGCAATTCCAATGTCACATTTAGGGGGTGATTCACTAGTGATCAGACAGGGCTAGTGTTCTGATGGTGAGGAGTCTGTGCAGGCCCCCTTTTGCGAATGCCTTCGGCGATCGATCGCACGGGTAGGGTCGGGAGGCCAACGGATACCGGCCTGCAGCAGGGTAACTCCCAGCGTTTTATTGGTGTCCCCAAGAAAACGCTGGGCGCTCCCCTGGGAAACCTGATCTCTCTTGCCGCGTTGGGTCCAAGTATACGCTACTGTATGTAGCTCATCGAACACTGGGGCAGATGTATTAAGCTTTAACAAGAGATTAATCCAAGGGTGATAAGGAGAGATAAACGTCCAGCCAATCACCTTCTAACTGCCATGTTGCAGGCTGTGTTTGAAAACGTCCAGCCAATCAGCTCCTTACTGACTTTTTTCAAACACAGCCTGTAACATGGCAGTTAGAAGGTGCTTGGCTGGCCGTTTATCTCTCCTTATCACCCTTGGATTTATCTCTTGTTAAGACTTAATACATCTGCCCCACTTATCGTTATGCCGTGATCTGTCAGTTTTTGGGCACGTACGGAATCTTCCTACATGATTTCTACAAGAGGAGATGCCTCGCCTCTGCTGCCAGACTCTGTGCTGTCATCAGCCGGCCACATGCTGGGAAGCAGCTGACCGTTCCCGCTGTCTGATACCTCTCAGCAGTGACACTTTCTGTATGTAGCAGGCGCTTACTACGTGTCATTGTCTGCAGCTTGACAATGTGGCGCTCGTTACCCCCCCCCCCCCCCCCCCCCCTCTGCTGTAAACACGTCTTTATGTAGCGGATTCCTGCTATGCCGTGTCATTTCATGTAAAGACACTGTACAGATGTTGCTGATGTCACACAGACAATCCCAGTGTAAGGGGATAATCCCGCCCCTTAAAGGTATATGACATCACGCATCACTCATCAGCACCAATGGTAGCGTAGCGGCAGAGGTCGTATTTGTGATGAGCAGCCTCCATGCTGGGGTCTTCTCCTGACCGTTCCTATGGTTTTCCGTACGAGAACAAAAGACTGAAAAGGCCGACTTTTAATCGGCGTTGCTGGAATGTGACGGAGGTGGTGAAGCCGACACAGCCGCTCAGAGGGAGATACTGCATCTGGTTGGCTGTGTGGTACGGTACGATGGTGCGATCGAGGGTGCGTTCAAAGACACGCTGCTTTAAGACGATACAAGTTCCAATTCAGAGTCGGCATTTGCACAAAGACACCCCCAAGTAAGGCCCAAAGTGTCCGCAACCAGTATGTGCTACAGGTAAAATATGGGGTTTCCCTGTGACCCTCTACACGAAAGAGAAAATCTGTACTGCAGCGCTCTGTACTTGCTGCACATCCTATGTAAGCCCATTTCATGTTAGGCCCCGCTAAGTGGGGTCAAAGAAACCTTGTTGGGGAACCAGAACCACATTGTCCCTGTGATCTCACCAATACTGTATAAAGCAGGTTGCGCTAGATATCTGCCCCCCCCCCCCCCCCCCCACGACAAGGCCTGAGGATGGTGACTGTAGCCTAAATCCGTCCCGCCAATCGGCCAGTATGTTATGTACTCTCTCCTGGATGGCTGGTTTTATGTTTATGCCAAATACGTAATGCAATTGGCAGTATGTAACAACCAAAAGGGGCAATTCAGACCTGATTGCTCAGGTCAGAATTTGCCTCCGTTCCTGAAGTCACATGACGTCAGAGCCTGCCCCCATTTCGGCCATCCCCATCCAGGATAAAAGTAAGGACAGACTTTTATCCACAAACGGAGGAAAAATCATTCGATGGTGAGCGACCATCAAATATCAGCTGCCTAGCGATCATGCCTGAATCAGGCCCCAAGTGTAAAGCTGCAGCAGTTCCCTCTGCCAGGTCCCCTGTTATAGCAAGGCCCGCACTGGCAGCTCATGGGGAAGAGACCCTTTTATAATGGATCAGGTTCTAAGCCTCCAGTAGCTCCTCAGCGGTGAGCCACATCTGCTGCACTCATTATTACATGTACGGCGGGGATAGTGTAACAGTGGCAGGGATGTCTGGAACGGCTATTACTATTGCAGAGCTGATTAAACTTACAAATTGGCAATGGCAACTAACACAACGTCTTCCCGGGGGGAATCTAATGCAGGTGCGGATTATACTAAGCCAGTCATTCGCTATGCTCCCAAGGTGGAAGAGACAAGACCAAGCTGGGGGCAATATTACTGAGGTGCATGGGAAGTTCACAGGGAGGGACGCTGCCAGCTCCGGCGTATGGCTGAAACCTGAGCGCCACTCTGCCCCACTGGTGCCTTCCACTGAGTATCTGTATTTAATAAACTAAGGAGCTCCGCCCACAAATAACTTTTTACATGTTGACGTTCCTTCAACCTATCTACTTGTGCGATGAACATCTTTGCTGACCTACGGTACTGTAATTCACTTTTGAAGAATCGTAACTGAATGTTTTTATGTAAAACAGAAGCCAATTTCCATATTCACATCGCTTGTAGTGTTAATGATTTTCCAAAATTAATTGAATACATCTATGTCTCGTACTGTGAAATTTGAGCGAAGTTCGTTTACTAGCATATTAACACTACTAAGATGCTGGTACACTGATGACTGTACACAGGATTTCTAGTGTTCATTCTAGCACCCGCCATCTTTGAAAACCCATGCAGTTCCTCTTCCCTGCCTGGGGTGTCGCTGTCTGCTGTAGTGCTTCTAGCACAGTGTGGTCTGTATATCAGCACTGATATGCAAACCAGACCTGTGCTAGAAACACCACAGCAGACAGCGACACCCCAGTCAGGGAAGAGGAACTGCATGGGTTTTCAAAGATGGCGGGTGCTAGAATGAACAGTAGATTTCTCCAGCGATGTCCCTGTTCTGGCCATACGGGTTTATCGCTGCTAATTGGGGCCGCAAAAGCCTGTTTTATCAAATGTGAGACTTTCAAAACAAATATATTTGTATGTGGATGTATATATCAATTACTAGTAAGCCTGCTTAAAGCAAATGCTTCGAAGGCTTATAAGGTAGCTAATGTGAGAGAGAGAACGAA
>NC_139225.1:24439662-24514662 GCF_055691185.1 Crinia signifera
ATCCTGGTAATAGATGAGAGCAAATGACAGTTGACCATTTGCTTTGAATTGCTGGAAAACTGCCAAAAACTGTCATTAAGATATTACCAGTTTTTTGTTCCAACCAGCCCAATCTGGCAATCGATCTGTAGATGTATGGCCAGCTTTAAATGCGGGTGCTGACGGTGGAAACTCTTACTGGTCCCAGAGGTTGGCGGTACACAGAATAACCCTAGGCCTGGTATAGCGGGCACCACACACCAGGTAACATACTGCAAAGCTGCATCTGCATTTTATTCTATGCAGTAAAAACACTATTTTGTCGACTACAAACAAACAGATAGGACATTTTTATTTCTTCCCCTTCCCTTGTGCTGCGTCCTACGGAATAAAATCTCCTCGCTGTTATTATGGCTGAGATTTATTTCTACTTAACAGGCCCTATCAAGACTCCATGAAATTGCTGTGTATTGAATAATGTATAAATCACATACATATCACGAGGACGGCTGCAGTAAGAGGGCAACGTGCCACAGACAAAGCGCCTAATGAGGACGCATTTAACCTGTGCGGTACTAAAATCCGATCATCCAACAGCAAATCTGGGATTGCGCACAGCTCCCCCTAGTGGCACAGGCATTACTGTACGGTTGGGGCTCCTGCAGCCAGTGTGATAAGCAGAGCTGCATTCATGAAATAAGGAGTCTGACAAAAGCGTTAATTATCCATAAACATCTTTTACTGACAGTATTTTTACAAAATGACGGCTATCATTTTCTTTGAACCCATTTTTTTTATACTGTATCTCATGAAATGAATAATAAATAATATACTCCCTCTTGCATCCTCTCATTTATCATTGCTTCTTTGTTCCTGGGAGAGCGCATTCTTTCTGCACCTTTCTCTATAACTGCTCCTGACCTCTGGAACTCCCCGCCTTTACCTATGCAGCAAAACCTGCCCCTTTTAAACTTTGCACCTCACATCTGAAACTTTGGGGTTTTGTTCCATCTGCCAATTATTGATTGTTTGCAAACCCAAGAATTGGACTATACTAATGCTCATCCTCCAAGTTACCAACAGTATATTTACATTGTAAATGAGGACGGCGTTTTGCAGCACAGTTTAAAATTCAAACAGTAATGCCACACCAACTAGCAGTCGGCGGTGTCTGATAGTGGTTGGTGTGGCAGTTGCTACGGTACTACAGCTATTTTAATTTTGGACAGCCCTGTGTCACCACCCTTGGATCTATCAATGGTCTCTGTGGATCTGGCAGGAGCATAAGCTAGGCATCAGAGCCCACCTACAGCTACAGTGGAATACACACTGAGCAGCCACTAGCGGGTGACATGACGGTTCCTGATTACAGGCTCAGTACAGGGGAGACTGGGTGTTTATAGAAACTGAAATATAAATATACTGTACTTACTGGTAGCATGAGCATAGTGCCCGGTGGACCCGGTAACCCATCAGCTCCTGGAAGTCCTGCTCGTCCTGGGGGTCCCTGGTGGGTGAGAAGAAATACAGTGTTAAGACACCTATGGTGGAATTGTCCATTCTGCAGGAAGTGCAGTTTCGTGATAATATAGCCACAACCTTAATGAATAAAGGGGTCAATATGCTAACAGCCAATCAGAAGTAGCTATATAGTACAGCTGGTGACATCACCATGTATCTTTAGGACAGACTCCAGTACGCACAAGAGATACGCCCCCTAGGCGTCATACACGGACATGTAAATGCCTTTGGGATCGATATTTGCCCCTTCTGCTTCTCCAGTTACAGACGACGCACAACAGACCGCGGAAAACCAGCTGCATCAGCATTGGAGCACTTCTTACGCACATTCAGGACCCAGGCAAGAACTAATGCACAACAGTCTGCACTAAGGGCCTGATTCAGAGTCGATCGCAAATGCTAAATCTTTCTCAAATGGACTAAACCATGCTGCGCTGCAGATGGGTCAGATGTAACATGTGCAGAGAGAGTTAGATTTGGGCGAGTCATATTGTTTCTGTGCAGGGTAAATACTGACTGCTTTATTCTAACACCACAATTTAGATTTCCGTTTGAACATGCCGCACGCAAATCTCTCTCTGCACCTGTTACATCTGCCCACCTGCAGCGCAGCAAGGTTTCGCCTATTTTGAGAAAGATTTGGCTTTGGTGATCAAGTCTGAATCAGGCCCTTAGTTCCCTGTGTTCTCGTGGGGTGCGGAATAGCTCACAGACAATGTCCAAGTCGACAGTCATTTCGTCCACATGGAAATGTCAACACATGAAAGGATTGACATAAGTTTTTCATGGTTTTATTTTTTTTGTCAATGCTGACACGTGAGCAAGTGGACCCCCAATTAGTGTACTGCGTCCCCTCGCATGGGCCAGATGCATCGCTGCTCTGCCGCTGGGCTCGGAGCATTTTACCACTGAAACGGTAAAGTATCAAAAAGTCCCAAAATGTGGAAACAAAAATTTGACAAAAACTTAGGTGGATCTGTTCACGTGTCGACCTTTGCCAGGTCGACACATTGCCAATGTGCGTGTGGACCCTTTGAGTGTCAGCCAGCCGGATACAGTCCTGGGGGACAATAATGGACAGCTCTGCATCCTCATACAGCACAATTCACCGGTTCCACATTCCGCGTTACCCAGGAACACATTATATTCCATTACGGCCTATTAGATGCTAAGCTGCTTTATAGAGTATAATGGGCTCCAGCACAGTCCGACTGTATCTCAGTAATGTAATACTGGAAATAATGGCAACCTCGCCATTGCCATGCATAATGCAGCACTTCCAGCCAATCTGTGCATCAGCCGCCGACGCGCGCTGACAAGAGCCGGAATTGCAACAAATTTGGAGACCAGTTTATTGGTGTAATAACCGCGGCCGCGCACAGACGGCAAAGTTATCTCCTCTGTAACGTGAGGCGTACCGTCACATTCCCCCAGGGCTTCCTCCCCTCTCTATATAGTTCTGTGGTGCTCTACTTACAGGTCTACCACCGGAGTAGGTCTCTTGGCTGGAAGTGTTTGGTTATGTGGGTCATAGGGTTGACTCAATGAATGTCGACATGCATTAGGTCAACCACTGAAGGTCGACAGGGCTGAAATAGGTAGACGTGGCTAAGGTGGACAATTAGGTCGACAGTCAAAGGTCGACATGAGTTTTTCACATTTTTGACCCGATTGTCGACATAGTCGACATGTATACAGTGTCGGTATTCTGCGTCCCCTTACATGGCTCTTTGTGCTTCGAACATGGTGGCTCGCTGCGCTCGGCACACTGTTATATTCTCTCACCACGCCGTAGTGGATGGTAGGGTATTAAATACCTCTTGTCAGCACATGTAGACTCAAAAAAAAGTGAAGTACTCATGCCAACCGATTATTATTACGGTTTATTTATAAGGCGCCACAAGTGGTCAGCAGCGCCGCACACATTACAACAATACAGGGGACACAAAGAGCTAAACATAACATAAAACTACAACAGATCATAGCAGGTAACAATAAAGCAGCACAGCGCTGAGTACACGATACAGCTGAGATGTAGGGAAGCAGAGGAGGTGTCGGTGTTCTACCAGAGGTGTACTACTAGATTACACAGGGAGATATCCCTGGGAATTCTGGGTAATGCATGCAAATGTATTATCGGCCGGGCACAGGCTGGAGACAGCACTACCCACAGCTGCTTACTATAAGCAGTGCACAGTTAGAGATAAGCCAAAGACGCGTCTCAGTAATGCAATTCAGCTTGTACGCAAGCTACGCGGAAATCTGAGCCATGTATAGTACTTGTATAACCCAATCATTATGTACTGTTACATCATCATTTATAGATTTGGCAATTGGCATGGAATGTCTCAGAGAAACATATTTTATTATTATCATCCTTTATTTATAGGGCGCCGCAAGGGATCCGCAGCGCCAACTGCAGAGTACATAAACATATAGGCAAAATATTCCTGTGTAAGGTAAAAATGCCCAACATGTGTCAACATGTATGGTTCATTGACTGCACATGTCTACTTGGAACATATCAAGACTCACAATGTCAACATGTTCACAGCGTGGACATCTAACCCTAACTTGAACCTAAATGCTAACCGTTAAACAATGTTACCATTATTACCATGTCGACAGCGTAATATTTTGGAGTTGACACTATGCACGGCCACATAGTGACATCATACCGTGTTATCGGTTGTTGGCATGGTAACTGCTAAAGCTTGTGGGTAAGGGTTTGGCACAGAGATAGCAGCTTAGCAGCTCCCCCCCCTAAGGGCAGGGACTTACTGATGTTTAATTCAATATATTCATGTTAAACCTCATTAGCTGCTTAAATACAGCAGCCCAAAACTACTTGATACTTTCCTTTTAATGTATGCAAAATCCTCAAATGCGTTAATCTCTATCTATTTCGCCTCCTGTAATAACTACCGTACTTTTGTTTAGATGATCTTACATCGCTTCCCAATAACTACAGTGGGATAACATAACTCATGATGTATAATATAATGCAATTAGAAGTCACAAAACTCCATGCCTGTGTCACAAGGGCTTAGTGGGGACTGAACCCCTTATATAGCCGGCTATTATGGAGCACAGTGATACAATGTTACAAGTTGCTTTGATGCAGCAACGGTAATTACCATAAGAATGGGCGCATTACTGGATCTCGGCCACTAGATGGCAGTGTGCAGTATGGAAATCACTGGCCTGGTTTCCCTATAGAGAGGTTACAGCTGTTTAAAATTTAAAAAAAAGTCCAGATTGTCAAATATGTTCCCCAGATCGAAAAGGTTTTTTTTTTTCTTTTTATTTAGGGCACTTTGGGGAATTTATTATAGATGTTCAAAAAAGTCATTTTAGTTAAAGGGACATGAAAGTATTCATGCATATCGCTGTTGGTGCCTCTATGTATCAGTCCGGGAAGGAGCAGGTTACTTGGAGGGATTCCTAGTCCCATCTCCATCTCTCCCACCCCCAGGCTCCTTGGCTTGGCTCCCACAGTGTGCAGGGCTGGAAAGCAGCATACACCCTGCGAGAAGTTCTTATCCCCCCCTAATGGGAACCATATGTACAAGAAGTGGTGTATGATGTCATTTCTCTTTGCCGCGCGCCTCTGGGGAGTCTCCCCACATGGCCGGAATTTGTCCCTGGGGAATGGTTACGGGGCCTGGGTGATTGGGACGCACAGGTTGCCTTCCTGACCCTCAAACAGAGCGTGATATTTCATTGCCTAGGTTAGAGGCCATCACAACATGCAGAAGCACTACCCTGCAATGGGGGCAGCAAAATCATACAATAATTACAGGCCTTGGCCAACCTTATGTTGCCCATGCACTTATGCGATCGTATTTGATGCAACATCGAAGTGCGATGTCCATCGACTCCGATCGCATCTTATGGTGCAAAATTTGCCCCCTATTAGCACCCGAGATGCATCTTCAGAAGCAGGCGGCGGGGGTCAGCGGTGGCAGCAGAATTGTTTTAAACACTGGCCAGCCCTCTGAGGGCCAGTGTTTAAAACAATTCTGCCGCCACCGCTGACCCCCGCTAGCGCTACGCTACTCCTCTGTCATCCTCTTCCACACCGCCAGCGCTCCCTCCGGCCCGCTCTCCGCCAAAAGTGTTCCCTCCGCCCCCCCACCAACAAATTGCATTCAAGCGATCGTATGTGGTTAAAAACTACATGCGATCGCTCCTGCAATTCAACAGATATGTGCAGCACATAAGATCTATCGACGCATCATTCAACTGCGTGCCCGCTCATCGCATCAAATGGTCCCTTAAAAATGCAGACAATCATTAGATTTATCGGTCAGATGTGGTCGAAATCGAATGATTGCATGCAATATGTCACAAGTGTATGGGCAGCATTAGACGTGGTGGATGCATTGTCGGACCAGGCCCAGCTGGGGTTGCATGGTTATGCCAGAGGTGCCAGCTGTCACAACTCAAATCTTTAGCACAATTGTCTGTTATTGCTGGTGAAACTGTAAATCATAGACTGCGTCCAAAAGCTGGGGATTTTACACACCCACACACCCCCCTCACCCCCTCCTTTGCTACTTGAGCAAAATATTATTTGTATTTCAGGATCCCAGTTGTCTACACAGAGCAGAGGCCTCAATGTTTGGTGCCTCAGTGAGGCCGGTGCCTCTTTGGGAATTGTTGGGCTGCATTCTCATGAATATACGGCCTGATTCAGGCTTGATTACAGGACAAATTTGTTTGTAAAATGGGAAAACCCATGCTGCACTGCAGGTGGGGCAGATGTAACATGTGCAGAGAGAGAATTAGATTTGGGTGGGGTGTGTTCAAACGGAAATCTAAATTGCAGTGTAAAAATAAAGTAGCTAGTATTTACCCTGCACAGAAACAAAATAACTCCCCCCAACTCTTTCTGCACCTGTTACATCAGCCCCACCTGCGGTGCAGCATGATTTTACCCATTTTGAGAACAAATCTGTCCCGTGATCAGAACAGGAATTAGGCAACTGGTCTTCCCAAGAACAGACTCTCACCACTGCAATCCATTTTAAATGCTGCTGCTAGGCTGATCTTCCTAGCAAGACGCTCATTGTCTGCTGATCCGCTCTGCCAGTCTCTCCATTGGTTGCCTGTATCTTACCGTATTCAATATAAAACACTTCTACTCGCATATAAAGCTATTAACCATACTGCACCAGCATATATCTCTGCACTTATCACAAAATATCTCGACGAAACGTCGGCTTACTGTGCTTTGACATGAGGAAATGGGAAGTAAAAATAAATCGGGGACTATATTATATAAGTATATATTATACAAACAATAAATTCCCTACACACATTGTATCCTTTGTATTCAGGATAATGATGTATTACTTACAATGGAACCTAAGTGGTGTGTAGTTTAAGTAATACATCATTATCCTAAATACAAAGGATAGGGAATTTGTGTGTAGGGAATTTATTGTTTGTATAATATATAATTATATAATATAGTCCCGGCTTATTTTTCCTTCCCATTTCCTCATGTCAAAGCACAGTAAGCCGATGTTTCGGACCCAGCTTGGTTCCTTAATCATGGCGTTCTGAATCCCACACAGAGGTGGGTCCGAAACGTCGGCTTACTGTGCTTTGACATGAGGAAATGGGAAGTAAAGCATTTATTTACGGCTGTTTGGTGAGTGCCCCGATTCTATATATTCGTAGATTTGGACCATATACCCTAAATGTGCCTGATGGGAGCACCACATGAAGAGAACTGCAAGCCGTGAGTGCATTGGAATTATATATGTATATATGTTTAGTGTTTAAGGGGTAGATAACATATATTAAGCAGATAGTTCTTACCCTTTCACCGGGGTCACCAGAAGGACCGGAAGGACCAGAAGTACCAGGAGGCCCGGGGTATCCCTGCAAGGTGCAAGATAAGAAAGCCGAATTACTACAATGGCGGATTATCAACTAAGCTAAATATCTGATGATAGGACAACAGGTGCATAGGAAACTGCAGGGAGGGGGGGAGGTTCCTGTGGCTGGGAAACCACTTACCTGGCCCACATCTTGACCACAATAGCAATAGTATCATTAAAGTATCATTTAACTAATGTTGCACAGTGGCAATAAAATAATGCGGTAGACTTACAGCGGGTCCCTCTGTGCCGGGGGGGCCTTCAATCAGCATTCCCTGGGAGGAGAGACACATGCGTCAGTGACACGTTATATTAACATACGCGTCCATAACATCGCCCTGCGCCACCTGCCCGCGTTCTCATACTGCAGAATAATTACATTTATCGCGCCCTGCAGGACCGGACAGAGAATTCTGTAGGGAACACTCTGTACCGCAGTTTCCTGACGTGTACCCTACAGCAACGTACGGGCTCTCTCCTCCTTATCAGCATTCACCAAGAGTAGAGGGATGTTATTTGCCCTCTCTTCCCCACAGTAATAAAGCAGTTTTCTGTAAAGAGTGCTGGGATGGTGATGGGAGGAGGGGGGGGGGGGGGGGGGCATCATGGACAGTTCGGTGAAGTGTTAAAGTGGCTGGTACTTTATCACCGGCCAATCAGCTCCTAACTGTCAAGTTGCAGCTGATTTGGCCAGTGATAAAGTACCAGCCACATTATCACAATCAGCTCATAACTGTCATGTTACAGGTTGTGTTTGACAGATGTTGGTCTATCGGTACTTTATCACTATTCACTGTATCTCTCCCCAGCAGTACAAGACAAAGCTTAGAGACATGTAGTAAATGACTGGTATATCACATTGTTACTGTACAGACACGTATTATAAAGGGCTGATTTCTGAATAATTCATCATCCCTGTGGCCTATGGTTCTACTGACCGCCTGGTTCCAGAGTATTGTATGGTAATATAATATATTCTACTCATAGGTAGGAGGCAGAGGTTATATATAAGGTACTGAGAATGTAACTATTGCGATGGATGTACACAGTGGTCATTCTGCCACTTCCATCAGACGATGCATTGGTGGCTTTCGGGTAAGTTGGCTGATTTGCTATATAAAGAAATGTGGCGTTTGTCCCGGGCTGGTTCTGAATGGATCTTTTTTTCTGCCCGTTTATCTGCTGAGAAGATATTTGTCCGCGGTGCCGCGCAACATAATGAAATCCCAAAAACATTCCGACTTTATCGCTCCAGTTCCCAAACAAGGTCCTTCTGTATCAGGCAGACTCTGTGGGTGGTAGGGCAAACATGGGCTTAGTCTGTTTGTGTGTTCCCCTCTCCATCATCAGCTGTTCCTGGGGGAGCCAGATTTGTCACTGGGAAAATACTGAGCCATTCCAAGCAGCTGTAATCCATTGACAGAGGTGATTCCTAATAACTAGACATACAAGGTTACTCCTATACTATAACTAAACATCTACAACGCACTGATGTCCGGACACCTTCTGTCCCTATTCTCCCGCGGGCTGGGGACTACACGATAAATCTAGTGATCTATTAAACATTGTGAGCAGGTTTTAGTACTGTATATGTTCCGATAAAGGGTTTATTAAAATACTACACCTTGGCCCTGATTCTGGTTCACTTGCAAAAGCAAATGCTAATGGACAAAACCATACTGCACTGCAGGCGGGGCAGATGTAATGCAGAGAAAAGTAGTTTCTCATGCAGAGAGAGTTAGATTTGGATGGGGTTTGTACTTCAAACTGATATCTATATTGCAGTGTAAAAATAAAGCAGCCAGTATTTACCCGGCACAGAAACAAAATAACACCCAATTTAACTCTCTGCGCATGTTACATCTGCCCCACCTGCAGTGCAGCATGGTTTTGTCCATTAGAGAGAGAGAGAATTTACTTTCGCAAGTGAACCAGAATCAGGTCCCGTATACGATCTCTTTGTACATAGTGGATCCCGGATTAAACTGCCAATGGAGATGGATAAATGGAGCATCAGCCAATCAGCTACCAACTGTCATGTATTTGAAAATACAGTTAGAAGCGGATTGACTGGAGTGTCTTTATCATAAGCAACAGGCGTTATCTTTCAGTTGTATCCCTCATTGATAAATTAACCCTATATATATATATATATATATATATACATACATAAGCACCCTGTATACTGCTGCAGCACAGCATACTATGCTCTGAGCGTGTGACGTACCATTCTGCTTACTATCGGAATGTGATGCGCCATTCTGCGTCCTATATAAATATGTGACAAACCGTTCTGCGCACTCTCTCATAGACTGCTTACATCAATAAGACAACGACGCAACATTTTCCCATGTCGTCGCCTCATTCCAGAGTTTTACAGATATCCTGCTATAAAACAATCTGGTTATGATGGAAGTTTGTGGTTGCCCTTGGTCTCATCCGACAAAGGCCAAGACTGGCGCGTTACCCTGCTCTGAAAGCTTGCTGACTCCTAGTGGAAACATCTGGGGGATGTGGAGAATAATTATCCTGCTTTTTGTGTTATTTGGGGTTTTCAGGCATCTGGGAGGCGTCCTCATTATCAGAATTCCATTATGTAAAATAGGAATGTAGGATTCTTCCTATGAGCAGAGCTGCAATACCTAGATGCCCCAATAGGGGGGGATGTCACCCCTTAGCTGGCAGCCAGTAGAACAGCCTATCTCTAGGTAATATCACCTGTTTCTTTCACCTTGGAAAGCAGAGGATGTGGCTGCTAAGGAATGGGACCATTGGATAGACAGCAACTAGGTCTACAAGCATTAGGTCGACACCACAAGGGCGACATGGGTTAGTTCGACTGTGTCATTAGGTTGACACAAGCATTAGGTCGACATGGGGTTTTTCACGTTTTTTTTTACACCGTCAACATGGACACTGAAACGTAGCACCACGTCCCCTGGCATGGGTCACAGTGCTCGGCACACTATTTTATTCTCCTCCACGCCTTAGTGCAGGGATGGGGAACCGTCGGCCCTCCAGCTGTTGTGGAACCGTCGGCCCTCCAGCTGTTGTCGACACATGCCGGTTCCCCATGGAAAAGTTGAAAAACCCCATGTTGACCTTTTGACTGTCGACCTTCATGCATGTCGACCTAGTGACCGTATAACGCTGCTAAAGGCTGTCAGTCTTCAGAGAATGAATGCAGACTGAAATAATCGATAAAGTCATTAAATATATATATATATATATATATATATATATATATATATTACAAAACAAAAACTTACAGGCTCGATAATCGCAGGTTCTCCCTTCTGCCCTTTCTCACCCCGAGCACCTCCAGCAAACTGCAACACAATGATAAAGGACAATGATTAAGGACAAATCAAGTCATAGCATTCTAATTACAATGATAAAGGTGGCAACTACAAATGCAGCAGGCTATACAAAAAATACACCCCCCAAAATGTCTGCAACTTGGAAGCTTCCCAATTATCTAGAATTTGTTTTCTAGCATTCCGATATGTGTCAGATCCAGGTCACAACACAGTTATGGAAAACTCCTGAAGTGAACAAATTCCAATGTCGGACAGCCGGCGTCAGATCTGCGGAAGACTGGACAGGTGTCAACCCAGCTTTACCGTCAGAGGGGGTTTGGAAAATGTTTACTTTTTCAAATCGGAGGGGATAGACTATTTTTTTTTAAACATCGCTAATTAAAAATAAAATAAAACACTATCTGACATTGGGGGGGGGGATTCAATTAGCCATGGTAAATTTCCAGGACAAATTGATTCCCTGGGGGTAATTCAATTACACGGATAGTACTATCAGGGATTTTTTTTACACCTGCCGAGCCAAATCCCTGATAATTGCTGTTACTTCAAAGATGCCAAGACGCAGGGATACTTTGAGCTCATCATGGATGCTTTGGGGAGTCTAACGCAACGGCACATAAATTATACCGGAAAAAGATTTTTTCAAAATCTTTGAACAATTGAATCGCCCGCAAAAAAAACATTGGACAAAACTTGTCTAAAAGCCCATTTCCGCAGGGAAAATTTACTGCGATGAATTGAATTCCTCCATTACATTGTAAAGTTCTTATTCAGGGTGTAAAACCTACTTTTTTTAATAATTGATATCAATAAAAAAAAATGTATTTAATAAAAAAGCCTTTTCTTGCATACAGGCTGCACCCCCTCTCCTCACACATACACACGCACACGCACGCACGCACGCACGCAAACACAACTCCCGCCTGTGTAACTATTGTGATTCAACATTATGCTCTGCTGCTTCTAATTTCACTATATCATTAGTAGTATTATATAGTAATTATTAATATTTCATTATTATTTAATTAGAATATATTAATTATTAATATTTAAAGGTTTCTTATAGCGCATGGGTTTATCTGTCCACATCCGATTCCACGTCCACTGATCACATGACTGAGTTTGTCTACATATATTTAATTTATTTAATAATGACACTTTTTAAGCAGTTCACGTAATCACAGTAATGTAAAAAACTCAGCAGTTTACAGATCACGGCTGTATAATTAAAAGTCTTTGCCCCTAATTAGCTCCTGCGATTTGTAGTTCGGAAAGGACCGGGCAAATGCAAAGTCAGCTGAACATTAAATGGAGTCTATAATCTAGCTGGGTTGGGTAATAAATAATATAGCAATTGGTCCCTTTAGAAATCAATCACTGTTTTACGTGCAGTAACTGCTTTCTGATTGCAGGTGTCACTGCTGAGATCTTACATAATAAAGGCATTTGACTGACATTGGAATTGCGGCACCTCAATGGAAACAATAGCGTAGGAACAGATGCGTAACTCTTAATTGCAAAAAAATGTTTTGCAGCTGAATTACTTTAAAAAATTCAAAAAAATAACCCCAAATTTGTGAATACCTCAAATTCGTCCCCGGTGACTGCGGCGGAGCCTTTTATGTTGTCGTCCAAATCTTCCAAATCATCATACGTCAGGTCAGGATAGACGTTCTCATAGTTATCAATGGTCTCCACCTCAAATTCTTCATCCCCATTTGCTCCCGTTCCTCTACTGCTGGAGCTCCCGGTTCCGGTAACGGTAATGGAGGTACCCTGAAATCAAATAGAAGGACTGGATTAAGTCCCGGGGGTGACAGGGAACTAGAGAGGGGCCCTGGGTGGAAGGGGTGGGGTGGGCATATAATAGATTGTGTATATATCCCAACATGAACCATTCCAGGACGGACTGGACTGTATACTGCCCTGCTTGTCTTCTAGCTGCCTGCTGCTGCATAAGAGGGAAAGCTAGGTGATGTCAGGATGCTTTGGTTGATGGACCCTTGACAAGGGGGGGGGTACAGTATGACACATCGTAAAGAGGTATACGCCTCTACGGTATTATTTGTATGTAAACGTGCAACTTACATTGGATGAGACGTTGGTGCTGGCGAAGACACCGGTTCTGTGGACAGAGGCTTCATCGATGGTGGGTCCATCCTCATAAATGGTGGTTCTGTCCCCATCAATGGCGACTCTATCCTCATCGACGGTGACTCTACCCTCATCAGTGGTGACACTATCTTCAGTCTCGTAGTTGTTTTCATAGGGCGGTGGGGTATAATAATCTTCAGACAAGCCATAGTTATAGTCTTCATACGCTGTGGTGACCGTCTCCTCGGCTTCCACCCTGGCCTCTATTCTTGCAGCTTGTGTGGTTACAATAGCGGGGGCTTCAGTGGTTGTTGGGGCTTCCTCCTGGCAGGCAAAAACAGTTTGTTAACAAGAGAAGTTGGATGTGTCTCATCCAGACAGGACCCTCACAGCATTACACTGCGCTGCTGTTAGTGCTGTGATACAGGCGGTCACTGCAACTCTCTGTATAATATTGGTATTGCAAAGCATTCCGCCGCACCCCCCTCATTCAGCTGGGCGCACCTCTTCGGCTTCTTGCTGCCTCCCCTCAGTGGGCCCTACCATTGAATCAAATGCCCCAGTCTGACACTGGTACTACACAATAGTGAATGAGTCACACACCGCTAGGAATTATTAAGGTCAATATTGCTTATGTGTAACATTTAAGGTGCGTACACACGTACAGATTTTTCAGTTTGATCTGTCTGGTGGGAACAAAAACCTGGAAATGTATGGGAGCAAATGACAATCAAAAAATTGTTCCCAAACGCTTGAATCAGGCAGTGATCAGTCAGACAAATTGTTTAAATCCTTCTGATATAACAAATTTATCACAGCAATTTTTTTTGTTTTCCTGCATTTGGGTGGAAATTTTTGATTGTCATACGTTTCGATACATTTCCAGGTGGTTGTTCCCACTAGATAGATCAGACAGAACAATCTGTACGTGTGTACGCACCTTTTCTGTGATTGCTGGCATAATCAATAAGCACAAACAGCGACTCGATCGGATCCAAGCCGGCTGCGTTTGTGACTTGCAGTATAAAACAGATCTGTGATTACATCGCTACAGTGTGTGTGTACATCTCAGCCCTCCTAATTCTCCGACTCACCCATATTCCAAAGCCTGGAATATTATACAACGGCCGGAGGGTGAGATTGTGATGTTACTTAGCGTTACCTCTTCAAAGTCCGGCTGCGGTCGTACAGCTTCAGCAACTGCAGCAACAGGTGGTTTGGTGGTTGCGGGTTTTTCATTTTCATCTTCATAATATGGATATTCATAATAATAACCTTCATCCCCTTCCGCGGCTTCGGGGTACTGCTAAATTTACAAGCAGAACACGGGTGAGTACAAGAGATGCAAAAATCCTGGTCCAGGAGGGAACATGATGCAATTAATAAACAAACAATGACCTGGATATACAGGAGGGTCTGACACACCGCCGGGGAGGTACAGTCCCTGCATGGATTGCAATTGGCTTAGAGCAGGGGTCCTCAAACTATTTTGCTCTGGGACCCCATCAGACAATAAAAATAATGACAGGACCCCAGCAAGTTACTGCAGAAGGTCATCACATCACATCACACGTGTAGTCAGCAGACAGCACATACATGGCAGCATTGTGGGGGCACAAAATGATGGGAGGAGCCTAAAATAACAGACAATTCAACAGATGTTTCACACTCCTTGAATCACTGACTGAGATTAGAAAAATCATCAGCCTGATGGTCAGCAACATGGAGTCATGACCCCATGCTGAGAAGGTCGCCCACTTTGGGGTTAGGACCCACAGTTTAAGAATCACTGGCTTAGAGCTTGCTTTGTGTTTAGCCACACCAAGCATAGGGTACGATATGGTGGGATGGTCTCTGTGTGACTAGGCCAGCACCCAACACCATGTCATTGTTACTAGGAAGACCTATGGACATGGGCAGGAGCCAGCCTAAATATCATGGTGCATCGGTGACATGTCACCCCACCACATCTAGTACTGATGTGCAACTGGCTATACATTAGAGAAACAGGCAATCTGCAGCAACTGCGTCTTCTGCAAACCCCTTCCTGTCACTCTTACTCAGGTGTGATAGTTCCCTCATCTATGTATCTCCTCCAAACCCATTCCTGTCACTCTTATTCAGGTATGATGGTTCCCTCATCTCTATGTCTCCTCCAAACCCCTTCCTGTCACTCTTATTCAGGTGTGATAGTTCCCTCATCTCTGTATCTCCTCCAAACCCCTTCCTGTCACTCTTATTCAGGTGTGATGGTTCGCTCATCTCTGTGTCTCCTCCAAACCCCTTCCTGTCACTCTTATTCAGGTGTGATGGTTCCCTCATCTCTGTATCTCCTCCAAACCCCTTCCTGTCACTCTTATTCAGGTGTGATAGTTCCCTCATCTCTGTATCTCCTCCAAACCCCTTCCTGTCACTCTTATTCAGGTGTGATGGTTCGCTCATCTCTGTGTCTCCTCCAAACCCCTTCCTGTCACTCTTATTCAGGTGTGATGGTTCCCTCATCTCTGTATCTCCTCCAAACCCCTTCCTGTCACTCTTATTCAGGGGTGATGGTTCCCTCATCTCTGTGTCTCCTCCACAAGCCGTCCTGTCACTCTTATTCAGGTGTGATGGTTCCCTCATCTCTGTGTCTCCTCCACAAGCCGTCCTGTCACTCTTATTCAGGTGTGATGGTTCCCTCATCTCTGTGTCTCCTCCAAACCCCTTCCTGTCACTCTTATTCAGGTGTGATGATTCCCTCATCTCTGTGTCTCCTCTAAACCCCTTCCGGTCACTCTTATTCAGGGGTGATGGTTCTCTCATCTCTGTATCTCCTCCAAACCCCTTCCTGTCACTCTTATTCAGGTGTGATGGTTCCCTCATCTCTGTATCTCCTCTTATTTAGGTGTGATGTTCCCTCATCTCTGTGTCTCCTCCAAACCCCTTCCTGTCACTCTTATTCAGGTGTGATGGCTCCCTCATCTCTGTGTCTCCTCCAAACCCCTTCCTGTCACTCTTATTCTGGTGTGATGGTTCCCTCATCTCTGTATCTCATCCAAACCCCTTCCTGTCACTTTTATTCAGGTGTGATGGCTCCCTGATCTCTGTGTCTCCTCCAAACCCCTTCCTGTCACTCTTATTCAGGTGTGATGGTTCCCTCATCTCTGTATCTCCTCTTATTAAGGTGTGATGGTTCCCTCATCTCTGTGTCTCCTCCACAAGCCATCCTGTCACTCTTATTCAGGTGTGATGATTCCCTCATCTCTGTGTCACCTCTAAACCCCTTCCGGTCACTCTTATTCAGGGGTGATGGTTCTCTCATCTCTGTATCTCCTCCAAACCCCTTCCTGTCACTCTTATTCAGGTGTGATGGTTCCCTCATCTCTGTATCTCCTCTTATTTAGGTGTGATGTTCCCTCATCTCTGTGTCTCCTCCAAACCCCTTCCTGTCACTCTTATTCAGGTGTGATGGCTCCCTCATCTCTGTGTCTCCTCCAAACCCCTTCCTGTCACTCTTATTCTGGTGTGATGGTTCCCTCATCTCTGTATCTCATCCAAACCCCTTCCTGTCACTTTTATTCAGGTGTAATGGCTCCCTGATCTCTGTGTCTCCTCCAAACCCCTTCCTGTCACTCTTATTCAGGTGTGATAATTCCCTCATCTCTGTATCTCCTCTAAACCCCTTCCGGTCACTCTTATTCAGGGGTGATAGTTCCCTCATCTCTGTATCTCCTCCAAACCCCTTCCTGTCACTCTTATTCAGGGGTGATGGTTCCCTCATCTCTGTATCTCCTCCAAACCCCTTCCTGTCACTCTTATTCAGGGGTGATGGTTCCCTCATCTCTGTATCTCCTCTTATTTAGGTGTGATGGTTCCCTCATCTCTGTGTCTCCTCCACAAGCCTTCCTGTCACTCTAAGGTGTGATAATTCCCTCAAATTACACTGGACCTAACCGCACAGTGAGACTTATCCAGACAGGGAAATTGTGGAGGACAATATACATACACATTTAAACCTCATACAGAAGTTTATATGTGGGGGGGGGGGGGGGTGTTGGTTTAGTGTGCACAACTTGCATCTCTTATTGTATCATTTACTTACATATTCATCTGGGTTGGGATCCTGAGACTGGGGTGTATCGGGGGCGGCGGTGTCGCAGTCGGGACTGTAGTGTTCACAGTAATCGAAGGCAGCTCGATGGTCCGACACAATTAAGAGTTGTTGAATATCTCCCTAAAATGACAATAGAGAATTACAGTGAGACAGATGGCAGTGAAACTGTGTATAGGACTCTGAGGGAAGAGCACACATTGGTCACCATTTGTCTTCTGCTTTACAAGGCTAGCGGTGTCAGAGAAAGTAACTAATGCAGGACATAGATTATCATATAAAACAATTGTATCTTCCAATACAACTAAAATACAATTCTTAATGCCTCCAAATATAATATATATCAGAAAAACCTGAAGTCAAATATCCTTTGGTAGGAATTTCAGGGGATAACATTCACAAGTTTCGATCCCTTTGCGGCTACGAATAATGTCCTGTTGGCCCCGCCTCCCCATGAAATGAAGCGCCATGAATATGTCACAGGGATTAAGGTCGCTTCCCCTTAGGATAGCTCAATTATTAATATGCATGGTTACATTAAACCTTTCTATGCAGGTGTTCCAGGAATATTTAATTTCTTTCACGTACATGAAGTGCAGGTAGACATTTTCTGGTCTTGTCCAACATTTAAAAGAATGTATCAAATATATGCAAACTATTTTAATATTGGACTACGATATTCTTTCTTGTAAATTCTCCTTGTTTGCAATAAAAACATTCTTAAAAAAAAAAGAATGTATCAAATCCCTTCAATAGGACCCGATCACATCGCTGGGAATGCAGTCAATCGCTTACTTACAGTAGGGACCAGTTACATCATTGACAATGCAGCCAATCCAGCCACTAGGAGCCAGTGACATCACTGTGAATGCAGCCAATCACTTAACTGGGTTATAGTTATGGAGTGAATGGATAAGCTATATAGGTAAAATATAGCTTATCCATTCACTAAAAACCAGTGGCATCACTGAGAATGCTCCTATCCAGTCACTAGAAACCAGTGACATCACTGAGAGTGCAGCCTATCCAGTCAATAGGAACTAGTGACATCACTGAGAGTGTAGCCTATCCAGTCACTAGAAACCAGTGACATCACTGAGAGGGCAGCCTATCTAGTAACTAAAAACCAGTGGCATCACTGAGAATGAAGCCTATCCTGTCACTAGAAACCAGTGACATCACTGAGAGGGCAGCCTATCCAGTCAATAGGAACTAGTGACATCACTGAGAGTGTAGCCTATCCAGTCACTAGGAACCAGTGAAATCATTGAGAATTAAGTATATCCATATACTGGGATGAATAGTCTAACTGTTATGTAATGTATATTGTTACAGGGGAGGTTATAATTTTTAAATAAGCTAAGCAAATAATGTAACCCTGCTGATTGACACAAAAAGTACTAAAAACATGTAATAAATATATATGGATTTCAATAACGGGATCTGTCTTTAGGGACTGTCAAGCAATTAGCCCAATACTTAATTGTACATTAAGAATAGTGTCCACATAACACGGGGGGAACAAGCCGCTCCCCATACCGTCACACAAGAGGACAGAAGTGCTAGAATTACGGCGCACTGGAAAAACCAAGGTAGCGGCCATGTCCAACTCCTCTCAGTCTCCCAACTGTTGATTAAACAAACAGAGACCACAATGTGCCTTCAATTAGGCCCAGTGCCCGGGGATGAATCAGTGCCTGAGGCTGCTCAGATTCCCATGTCACAGAGAACTGGGGTAAGTGAATCATTTACAAAAGGATTTCAGCTTTCCAGCCACTGTCCCAGAAAACCATGAAACTGGGAGTAGGGACTGTTCCATCATTCCCAGCTGATGCAGGAGGGAGGCATTGACTAGATACATCAAAATGGCCTGAACTGGTAAGATTAGCCAGTGCCCCCTGCCATTTCTTAGAAAAACACCAGCACCACCATTTATTCAGTTACAGTAACAAAGCAGCCACATTGGGCCAAGAAAACAGCCTGGGATCAGGATAAAGGGCAGGGAATAAAGACTTTGGTAAGCAACCAGATCCAGAGGTCTCTCACTCCTTCTATCACACGTGGGACAAACTGTGGTACTCCAGCACCTGGGAGTATTGGGACGACAAGCATAAATACCCCTTCCTATTCAACACATACTGGTAGCCCCTGTCGGGGATAGTCTATAAAAGTTGTGTTATTCCTATTGGATGTAAGGTATCCGGGTGATACAGTGTCTTGGTCATCATATACTAGGTCCAGACCATATGGTCAACATGTACTAGAACTCGGGCGTAGGCAACCTGTGGGTATCCAGCTGTTGTGAAACTACACATCCCAGCATGCATTGCCACCGTTTTAGCATTCACTAATAGCAAAGCATGCTGGGACTTGTAGATTCACAACAGCTTGAGAGCCAGAGGTTGCCCATGCCTGCACTAGGTCCACACCATACAGCAAGTCAACGCTGACAATAGGTCAACGTAAGCAAAGGGTCAACATGCCATTGTTTGATACACTAAAAGGTTGACGTGAGTTTTTAACAATTTGTTTATTATTTTGGTGAACTATTTCATTGTTTTCGATCCACGTGGACTACAATTAGGAAAGGCAATGTGTGCTGAGCACAGCAAGCCATGCGAGTACACACGCTACATGTCGACAGGCGATGATATGGACTCCAAAAATATTGTGAAAAACAGCTAATCTCCGACCGCAGTAGAAGTGACCTATGGGTGGAAGGCTGGGGGCGTGTGGAACAGATCTGTCACTACTGCCATCTTAATCATGTGTAATGGACAATGTTGTCTGCAAGTGTTTCACTGTTGGCGCAGAAAACCCCTCTGATCACCTTAGCATGCAGAGGAAACCCGAATATGAATTTTTCTGCAAACTCAGGGTTTCTGGAAGAACGAGACGAAGACTGGGGAAGGTGGGGGTGGTGGGGTGCAGTGACCTCAGGTTTGGGAATATGTGCGTAATAGGAAACACATGCGGAGAGAGCATTTACTAGGTAACCACAGAATTAAGATGAATGATAGTTTCAATTTCACTCCTGCTAAGACAATATTCCTGGTTTCCATTCGCCCCGCTTTCTGCTAATGTAAGGGGAACGGATGCAGCGTCTCCTCTGGGTTAATGTTATGTTTTGAGCTCTGAGAACAGACAGGAGTCTGCGAAAGCGATCACATTCCCATCGTGAACATGAAGCGTGAACTCTGTGTTTGCCTTATAGAAGGGAATAAAAAAACAATCTGCATCCCGGATCCGCGCATTTACCATCCGCAATACATCCAGCCGAGCAGGGGTCCTCCGGAGTGACGCAGTGCTGGGAATCCCTCCGCAGAAACGCACGGGGGTAGGGACGGAGGTATAGATAATATTGTATTTATTATTGGAGACCTAGGGTTCTTTGTACGAAGCCTTGGAGAGAGAGGGTATATACGGTCGCTAGGTCAACATGCTTGGGTCAGCCACCGAAGGTCAACACGGCTAAGGTCAACACAAGCATTAGGATGACAATGGCAAGGTCGACATGAGTTTTTCACATTTTATTTTGGAGCCGACATTTGCCGACAGGGGATGTGGTACACTTTGACAATGTCCATGTCGACCATGTTGACTTTCGGGACAAAATAAAAACATGAAAAACCTTTTGACTGTCGACCTCGTTAGTGTCGACCTCCCAAGCCTGTTGACCTTAGTCATGTCAACCTTTTTCATGTGTCAATCTAAGCCATGTTGACAGTCTGTGGTCGACCCAAAGCATGTCGACCTAATATTGGTCGACTCAATGACCTATACCCAGAGAGAGATGAAAGACCAACCAATCAGCCCACAACTGCCATTTTTCAAACACAGCCTATTAGATGGCAGGTTGGAGCCGAATGGTTGGTGCTGTATCTCTGTCCACTTTATCTCTCTCTGAGGATTGGCTGTTACTCTAAACTGCACTAAGCCTTGGAGAGAGATAAAGTGACAGAGATAAAATACCAACCCATCTACCACTAACTGTCATTTTTTTCAGACAACGCATGTGACATGACAGTTGGGGGCCAATTGGTTGGTACTGTATCTCCATACACTTTATCTCCCTCCAAGACCACTTGAATGAACTCATTGAGAAAAAAAAAAAAGGACTGTTACTGTGTTACTGTATGACAATGGTCTGGAACCGATGTGATCACTGTACCACGCTGCGGATTATGTCTGCGTTATATGAATAACGGATAATACATAAATATATACATACTGGAAATTTTTACTATGAAGATTAATATAATTTACGATCTAGAGGTAAAATACACAGAATTTGGCAGAATTACTATTAGTCCCCTAGGACCAGGAGGAAATACCAGACACCATACATCATGAGGACAAAGTTCATGGTTCTTCCTTGGGTCATGCTGCAGACACCCAGGGCAGTTTCCAGGGCCCCCTGGGACTCTGGGGAAAGGGAAGCGGTCAGTGATTTGTAGCACCGCCTGTGGATGACATACTAAAGGGGCAGAGGGTGGGAAGTGACAGTGCCCAAGTGTCAGTCACAACACTGAGCTCACAGGGAGCCCAGGAATGTGACCTCTCGCCTGACAGACATATGTCATCCTCATTGCCACCTGGTAACCAGGGGACACCAGGACATGACAGCAGCCTCGTCAGCCCCAGCTGCTGCCCATAAATACTTCTACTTCCAGCGCTGTCCGAGAGCTGGGATGGGCTGGAGGAGGGTGAATGGCATCTATCAGTGCTGGGGAAGAGCTCATATAACAGCTAGGGTGAGAATGGAGATCATATTGCATGGGGGCTACAGTGAAAGATCCTATAATGTATCAGACCTATACAATGTAACAAATATTACAGCAATGTATATAATGTTATAATCACAGCAGATACAGGAGCTGATACAATGTCATGTATGTTATTGTATCATAACAAATGATACAATGTAATAAATCAGTTTCAGGAGCTCAGACAATGCTGCAGATAACAGCCAATCACTTTCTACCTATGATTATAAAGAAGGCACTTTATAAATGCTAGCTAGAAGCTGATTGGTCGATATAAACAACTCCTTGCACACTTCTCCCTTAGTAGGTTTGATACAGTTCCCTGGTACAGGTCACATGTGATCGCTGGATACATATCCATTCAGAACATACATTGCCGGGACAATGTCTAGCACAATTAGGGGTACATTTACTAAGATGGGAGTTCTATTGAAGATGGCATGTTGTCCATAGCAACCAGTCCGACTCTTCTTCTTCTTAACCATTTCGCACCTTCTAGAAGATAACAAGTAGAATCTGACGGGTTGCTATGGGCAACTTCCCCGCCGTACCTCAGGAAGATCCGATTCAGAGGCCCGGGGTATCCAGCCTGATTAATCCTGGATGGGGTTAATGTGAGAGCCTATCTCTGCACCTCTATGAGGAGCATTAACAGAACAGGGGGCGGCATTATCTTTTTAACTAAGGCCCTTTCAGTGGGTCACAGAGCGCCATGAATAGGGCCCATTGTCCCATCTGACCTGGGAGATGTGGAACATCTGAGCCTGCGTTCCACCATCTCTCTGTAATGCTGCACAGAGTCCATAGCTGCTGCCCTTTATCTGCGCGCCTGTACCCTATCTATATAACAGTAGGGGAACACACCATGGCCCTCTAGAGCAGGGGTGGCCAACCGGTCAGAGGTAAAGAGACGAAAAATATCTGTAGTCAAGCTAAAGAGCCAACAACATGCACGTGCCTTCGATGCGCGTGCCAAAAAAAGGGGCATGGTCTATTTGGACCCCTTGGGTGGGTGTAATACACATATGCCTCCAAAAGTGCAGTGCCATATATACATATGCCCCCAATAGAGCCAGATACACATATGCTCCCACGGTGCTGGGTATGCCCCCACGGTGCCAAAAAGCTGGTATGCCCCCACGGTGCCAAAAAGCTGGTATGCCCCCACGGTGCCAAAAAGCTGGTATGCCCCAACGGAGCCAAAAAGCTGGTATGCCCCAACGGAGCCAAAAAGCTGCTATGCCCCCACGGTGCCACAAACTGCTATGCCCCCACGGTGCCACAAACTGCTATTCCCCCACGGTGCCACAAACTGCTATGCCCCCACAGTGCCACAAACTGCTATGCCCCCACAGTGCCACAAACTGCTATGCCCCTACAGTGCCAATTTCCCAGCAGCAGCACTCACCGTTGCTGCTGCTGCCGGGCGTGGAGAGGACAGTCTGGTGTCCCCCTGCAGTCCTGTCATGTCACTGAGGGGAGGAGAGCACAGCACACCATGCGTCTCCTTCCCCCCCTTACTTCCCTGTGACTGGGCCGCCCACCAATCAAAGCTCGCGGGCCGGCTCCTGATTGGCTGCCGGCCCGCGAGCTCTGATTGGCGGATGACCCAGTCACAAGGATGCACAGTGAGGGGTAGGAGAGATAAGCGATGCGCGTTCTCCTCCCCTCAGAAGGAAAAGGGATTTGAGGAACCGGCAGCGGGTGATGGGGACGGGGACAGACGGTGGGAGGCGGGCAGCAAGCGCGGAGCAGGAGCCGCACTTTAACAGGGGGAGAGCCGCATGCGGCTCTAGAGCCACAGGTTGGCCACCCCTGCTCTAGAGGGACGGGTAGACAGGAGAACACAATATTTAGATGTTTCATACAGGGTGCCTGCGTCCTCTTCTTATTACGTTTTCTATGCGTTTCCTTTTATAAGCAGCTTGGCTATAATATGACTCAACAGCAGCTATAGAGAACACAGAACACTGCCCCCTGTGGCCAAACAATCTCTTGCAGCCTAGGGAACAGGTCAGTGTTGCCCGACGGAACATGCGAGGGTATGTGTACGAGCGCACATCCCCTCACCTGCGGCCGAAGGGGAGAGAAATAATTCCATGGTCGCCGGCCATCCAATGATTTATCGTCAGTCTAAACAGATTTTTATTTCTTTATTTCCACCGTAAATCGCCAAAAAGGGGGCGGGCGCTGATGTCATATGACGGCAGCCGCCCACCCGGAGCAGGCAATGACCATCCTGCCTGCATCCCAAGGGGAATGTCCAGCGTTTTCATGGGTAGGCCCAAAAAACACTGGGCGTTCCCCTGCTCCAGGGCCCTGTCCGCACCCGCCCGCCCCTTCTGGAGCGAACGGCCGGTAAGTGTGAAAGTCGCCGATGCCGTCTGTTTCCTGGGTTTTTATGCGCAAACCCTCCACCATCGGACACAGGGGTCGAATTCAGACCCTATCTGAATCTGGCCCATAATGCTTTAAATTCTACCAAGAGTTAAGCCCTGCTGATATAGTGACTTATGTCGGCTCTGCCGTTGGGAAAACGATATAGTACATACACACAACGATATCGTTCAGCAACATCATCGGGCCCCAGCTATTCCTGACTATATAGATTGAGCTGCAGGCACAGACGATGGGAATGGAACACGCACTGCTGACTATACTGAATTACAGCATTGGAGAGGAGGGGCGGGCAGCGCTGTGTTACTGAGCCCCCTGCAGGGGACACTGCTCATCTATACAACGACGGTAAGAATATTTAGAATTTAGGATGGCTGAATCCTAGCAAATAGGTTACCCATCTCCAGTCACTAAATTATTTGTCAGGGGTTATTTATCACCCATACTAAACAGCACCAATAGAGGCGTTGCCCGTAGCAACCAGTTAGCGTCAACTAATCATTTTTTTTCTTAATAGCAGCAATAATTTAGATTTGGCTTGCTAAGCAGCGGTCGTTCGCTGCTTAGGGAGCAGGATAACGCGGCCTGCCAGGTCGCTCGCATCGGGATTCCCATTGTTTTTCTTGCCGCACCCACCAGTTTTCTGGGTGCACCCACCGGTTTTGGGTCCCCGTGACCCAGCACCCTGTCCGTCCCCCTCTGTGCAAGCGCCTCGGCGCCTGTGATAGACACCGTAGGCATTCGCACAACGGCCCTGCACATGCGTATATATTCACTGACACATATGCGCAGAGCCACACCATCGTTCCCCACAGCTAATTTAGCTGTGGGCCGAATGAAGCTGAATCACCCCCTAGGTGTTCCTCATAGGGGGAATTTACTATCACATGGGATGTTGCTAGGGGTAACCAATCAGAATCTACTTTTTATTTACCACCCTCTAGATCAGGCATGTCCAACCTGCGGCCCTCCAGATGTTGTGAAACTACACATGCCAGCATGCCTTGCCATAGTATTGCTATTTGGGAATGCTAAAACTATTGCAAGGCATGCTGGGATGTGTAGTTTCACAACAGCTGGAGGGCCGCAGGTTGGACATGCCTGCTCTAGATGATAATAGAATATTAATAAAAATAATAAGATAATAACTGAAGAAATAGGTGCAGCGTGTATGGTGTGGGGGCCCCCCTGGAACGGAGGGGCCTGTGTGCATCACACACATACACTGCACCCATTACAAGTATGATACTAGAAGCACCTTGTTCTATTTGGAAGGTCTGGTACATCTCGCCCTTACAAATGACCAACCAGCAGCCAGCAAGCAAAAGACATCTACATATCCGTTCTTCTCGCTGTCTATATACCTCCAGTAACTGTACCACTCAGGGGAACACGGCATAGAGTGATCTCTATATAACACACCTTTGGGTTCTATAATAGATTATAGCAGGCAGGTCCATACTGTGCCCCTCCAGCTGTTGTGATACTACACATCCCAGCATGCCTTGCCATAGTTTTAGCATTCCCTAATAGCAAAACTGTGGCAAGGCATGATGGGACTCGTAGTTTCTCAACAGCTGGAGGGCCGCAGGTTGGACATGTTTGGATTATAGGTCTACGGTTAAAGGTAAAATGAAGTGATAAAGGGAAGGTTCAGGGGCCAAATGTTCCGATGAACTTATATAGGCAGAGTTCCGAGCTTGTCTAAACAGAGTGCAATGAGCCTCCCCCAATATGTAAGGAGGAACATTCCTGCCAAATCGCTAATCCACTCCTAGAGTCCCTGTATTGGTTATTAATGTGAACAACGTTTTACCAACTCATAAAAATAAAGTCGGTCTGGTTTGTGTCTGGATTCCACCGTCGGAGCCGCGCGAGAAATTAACCACCGCACTTCCCAGGTTCCCATCGGCCAAAACAAATCAAATTAAAATACTTGTACTTGTTTGTACATTCTTCTGCGCTGAGTCATATCAGGGGAGAGAAAAATAATAATACACCATAACCCCCCCCCCCTTCCTCCCCCCACCCCACCCCTATCCTCTCGGCTTCTGGGGCTCCGGAGGAACCTGCTGTTCGCACACTTGTGTCAGTCTCCAATTAGCTGATTAGTTCTGTAGTCAGAAATCAATCCACAAAGTGTGTTGTATTCTTCCAACGTAGCTGAACTTCCCACTCAGGCATTCATGTAGTGAGCGGGGCCTCCTCGTACGGCCGGCCCTCTGTCTGTGCCCCCACAGTGGCAGCAGGCCAGGAGCTTCCCCAGCCCCCCTTCAGCAGAATAGGAAGGGGCTTCTCACAGTGGACTGAGACATTGCAACGATTGTCATACAGCTGTCCTGTGTGGGGGCACTGGCTAATACTGTATGTATGACTCAAGTTTCATGTGGGGCAGACTGGTGGGGGATCCGGTCGATAAGTCGAAAGTCAATGGCTCAACGTCATACGGTTGACATGGACAAAGTCGATGCAGGAAAATGTCTACATGGCGTTTGTTTGCAAAGCGAGTCTCGCAATGGGACGAGGTACACTCATTTGAAATGCATGTGATGAAATCTACTGACACAACATAAAAAACCCATGAAAAATTCATGTCAACCTATTCATACGTCGACAATTTCCACATCGACCTTTGGCTTGTGTCAATAATTTATCGACCTGGTGCATGTTAACCATTTTTTGTTGACCTAGACATCGTCAACCTTTTATACCATAACCGGCTGGTGGTGTACACATAATATAAGATGTATTTCCATAGCATCAGCATTCTCTATGTAGCACTCTGCAATTGGAGACACTGGGGCCAATTCAATTCTATTAGCGGTGGGAATGAGGGACCGGAACTATTGAATTTGCCACATCGCACCCGGCACAAAGTCCCCAATTCGCATTGTGGCACTGGTTTTGTCGGATTTCCCTCTGCAGCTAATTGAATAGCTCTGGGCACTCATCCCTGACACTAGCAATAATGCATTGAATTGTATGCCCCCATAGGCAGTAGTGAAGCCAGCGTATTGCAGACAAGAGGTGAGAAGGCCATATGGGAGAAATGGGTCTATGTGCTAGGAAAGAAATCAAGTGGAGAGCGAGAAAGAACGAGCCAATCAGTTCCAGGTTGCCAAGCAGGCTCCTCCCACTTGTGAAGCACATTAGCCAGTGTTAATTATAAACAAGTGTATTAACCCTGAGGTGTGGCTCAAAGGGTTGGCAGTGTACAGGCCAACAGCCAATAGGTTGACACTAAAAGGTCAACTTATCAAAAGGTCAACACAAGCAAAAGTTCAACAGGAAAAAGATTGACCATGAAAAGGTCGACATGAGTTTTTGCGTCATTGTCATCACCTGTCATGGTCCTCCAGTTAGTATAGCGCAGGGCTGGGCAATTGCGGCCCTCTAGATGTTGAGGATCTACACATCCCAGGATGCTTTGCATTAGTTTTGCTATGTGGCCATGCTGAAATTGATGCAAGGCATGCTGGGATGTGTAGTTCCTCAACATCTGGAGGGCCGCAATTGCCCAGCCCTGGTATAGGGCGTACACCTGCCATGCTCCAGACGCGGTGCCTCCCTCTGCTGCCGCTCTGCATGGCACACTTTACCGCTCCCAATCTTAGTCCGCGTGGATCATAAAACGTTACATAGTCCAAAGAACGATAATATTTTGAAAAGCTCATGTCAATCTTTTTATGCGTTCACCATTGACATTTGTCAATGTCGACCGAGTGCATGTTGACATTTCGGTGTCGTACTAGATACTGTCAACACGTCGTCGGTATACCAAATACAATTGTGTCCTGGAAAGACTTTGGCCAGTTGATAGCACGCAGCAAGACCACAGCCCAGAGCCTGACTGACAGCTCGGAACACTAACAGGAACCTGGGAGCCCGCTGCTGGAGATGACAGTTCCACCTGATCACCGTGTAACGTTCCTCACAGTGATACATTATACACCATAATCCTGCTGGTGGCCAGCCAGGAAACAGCCATAAAAGCTGGATCAGTCCCCCCCCCCCCCGCCTGTGAAACCTCCACTGACAAATTCTTGGGGTCTCCAACAGCTCAGTAGACAGACCGCACATTATTCAGCCTGACAAAAGCCACTGCCAGGGGTCACCTCTTATACGGCCGGTCTATGGGAGACTGCGACACTAAGAGGCTTCCATACAGAACTCAGACACACTTATACAGACACCACAACAATGTCACTGTTCCTCTGCGCACAACGGCTCTCTTTCACAGTCAGAATCTGATTGGTTGTTATGGGTAACATCAGTTAAGCTAAGGCCGCATTGCGGTTTAGGCAAGCTCCGATTGGTTAATCGATAATCGATCGGATTTCCAATTCAACTCTGAATCAGGGCCATTGTTGGCAATAGAGATTTTGGAGTTCCTACAGAAGCAGTGGGAGAGCCAGCGGCGCCTGGGGAAACACTTTAGTGGTCTGCACTGCAGACCAGAGGTCCCAGGATGTTGGCAACCTGTGCGCTGGGATGTACCACATGGATCGGCTTTCAGGGGTCCGCTTCTGGCTCAAACCACTCATGTGCGGAGAACACGCGCTGTCCGTGATTCAATTTTATGGAACATTGTATGATGAATAAAAATGTATTGCTTATTATACGTCTGGCAAATGGATTTATTGAGAGGATTTTATAGTGAAATTGACTAAATTGGTTCTATTAGAACCCAGGAAAAATAGAGCATTTTATCACCGGAGAAGTAAATGTTCTAGTCTATCTGTTACCTTCTAGAAAGTGCTAAATACAGAAGAAGTACAATGGGTTGCCATTGGCAACATCCCATCTTAGTAAATGAACCCCTATTTCTGTTTGTACAAAGCTTTTTTCACAAATAGAATAGTTACAGCCCATTGTGATGAATGGGGACATAAGGATCTGGAATCTTCCCATTTCGGGTATGGGTCATTAGGTGGACCCTATTTAGGTGCATTGGGTCGACCACTGAAGTTCGACAGGGCTTAGGGTTGACATGAGTTTTAACGCTGACAGAGACACAAGTTGACATAGACACCAAAACACATGAAAACTGTCGACCATGCCCATGTCGACATTAAGCTTGTGTCGATCTTCTTGTCAATGTCAAACTATGGTATGTCAACCATTCATGGTGCCAAACTAGTCACTGTCGACCATTAGTGGTCAACCTAGACTGTCGACATAGACATTGTCTGTGTCTTATACCATAACCACTACAAGACTAGGATCTGTCTTTTACCGCCCCCCTCCCCAACCCCTCGCTTACTGTACGGGAAATAGCTGAAAATATTGGGGAATGCGGCCATTGTGCAGAAGGTCGACACATGAAAAAGGTCAACATGAGTTTTTCACGTTTTTTTTTTAAAGGACTTTACCATCCCAGTGGATGTGGAATATATTAGTGTGCCGAGCATGGCACAAAGAAATGGGCCCAAAAAATGTTTCTGTCAACTTTTAGCTTGTGTCGACATTTTCACCATGTTGACCTAATGCATGTCGTCATTTTTTATGCGTTGACCTACTGCCTACAGGCCGACTTCAATCTTTTTCATTGCAGCACTGAGTAGGTCTCTGGTTACGTGGCGCCTGCGGTGACTGGGGCCCCATGTTGACATCATTCGATGGAGAGCCTGTTACGAGGGGTTTTGGACATCTTCGCGCGGGGGCGATGTGCACCTATACACCTCCATTTGCAACGCGGGTTTTCACTGGACAGTGCGGCAGTTTAATGGATCGCTGGCTACTGCAAATTCCCAGCCGTGCGCACAGGTCTGAATTACCTCCAAACGTGCACCTCGGGAACAAGCCCTTAATGTTGAAATATTCCCACATGGTTACCCCATAACCCTGGTGATATACGCAATAGACCACCAGCAGAGACTGACTGACGCTTGAGACTCTTGTAGAGACACAGTGAGCTTTATAATCATGCTGGGGCAATAAAACAGGGGCAAAGGTCATTACCCCGAGGCGACAGTATGTGTGTGACCCCGATGAGAGGACACCGCTGTATAGCTGAAGTCACAGAACAGGAGGATTCCCTTCTTCCCTGCACAGGTTCCAGGATTCTTTCTTCCCTTAGCATAAAACATCTTAATAATAGAGGGCATCATTATTCCATCTGCTCTGAGGAAATGACGGAGCACAATCAGTCAGACCGGCGTGTCCGGTGTTCTGCTCAGACCATCAGGGATCCCAGGAGCGGGATATGGATTACTAATGTCTGAATCTGAGTCAGGATTTCACCTGCACACTGGGGATGTCTGCTGTGGTCTGAGGATTTTCCTCTGGGTCTTGGCCATCTGCCCGGGCTGTCAGCAGAAGAAACATGTGTTCCCTGTGTCTCCGGGACAGCCGGGCCACTGACCAGCCTTATACCAATTACAGGGAGCAGCCGGGCCCCTGACCAACCTTATACCAATTACAGGGAGCAGCCGGGCCCCTGACCAACCTTATACCAATTACAGGGAGCAGCCGGGCCCCTGACCATCTTTATACCAATCACAGGGAGCAGCCGGGCCCCTGACCAACCTTATACCAATTACAGGGAGCAGCCGGGCCTCTGATCAGCTTTATTCAAATCAAAGGGAGCAGCCGGGCCCCTGACCAGCTTTATACCAATCCCAGGGAGCAGCCGGGCCCTAAACAGCTTTATACCAATCACAGGGAGCATTCGGGCCCCTGAACAGCTTTATACCAATCACAGGGAGCAGCCGGGCCCCTGACCAGCTTTATACCAATCCCAGGGAGCAGCCGGGCCCTAAACAGCTTTATACCAATCACAGGGAGCATTCGGGCCCCTGAACAGCTTTATACCAATCACAGGGAGCAGCTGGGCCCCTGATCAGCTTTATTCCAAATCACAGGGAGCAGCCGGGCCCCTGACCAGCTTTATACCAATCCCAGGGAGCAGCCGGGCCCCTGATCAGCTTTATACCAATCCCAGGGAGCAGCCGGGCCCCCGACCAGCTTTATACCAATCCTAGGGAGCAGCTGGGCCCCTGATCAGCTTTATACCAATCACAGGGAGCAGCCGGGTCCCCGACCAGCTTTATACCAATCACAGGGAGCAGCCGGGCCCCTGATCAGCTTTATACTAATCACAGGGAGCAGCCGGGCCCCCAACCAGCTTTATACCAATCACAGGGAGCAGCCGGGCCCCCGACCAGCTTTATACCAATCCCAGGGAGCAGCCGGGCCCCCGACCAGCTTTATACCAATCACAGGGAGCAGCGGGGCCCCTGATCAACTTTAGCAAGTGTCGAGCTACTCACTGTTGATCAATAGTGGTCGACCGTATAACCTCTATATTCCTTCTCCTTCCCTTATATATAATTCCCCCTACGTTATATACCTTATCTTACCCTTATATATATATATGGCGGTGACTTGTTCTGTATCACATGTGGAAGTGTGGCCCGGGGCCCCAGGATACAAGGCAGGAGCGCAGCTTTAAGACATTTTGTGTGTCGGGAAAGGGTGAACACGGATTGTACATGGAAGAACATCAACGCTCCGTATGTTCCCTGAAAGCTCCGGCTGTTAAAGGGACGTCGTCTCTAATGTCAACAAAACGTTTGGCTGTGTCAGTTTTTCCCTGTTTGATGAGAACCAGCAACACTGAGGCCCTGCTGGGATCTGCCAGACCTTGGCGAGAAGAACATGTTTTCCATTGTAGCGTGCCATGTTTCAGGCATTACCCCAGGCTGGTGCTCACTGCCAGCCATGTCTATAACCTCCATTCTGTGAGTATGGGCAGCCAATGGGGACCTGTAATATGGGTTATTGTCCGAATCAGAGCTAGATAAAGACCCCAATGCGGGCCCTAGGAAAAACGTGGGGACCCCTGACCCCGTAATTCAATCAAATAAAATATGAAAAAGGTCAGTGTAACCTGGAATCCTCAGTGTACACTGAGCCCTAGGCAGGAGCCTAGGTAACATAGTAGATAATCCCTAGACAGGAGCCAAGGTGACATAGCAGATTATCCCTAGGTTGTAGCCAAGGTAACATAGCGGTTTATCCCTAGGTTGGAGCCATTGTAACATAGCGGCTGATCCCTTGGCTGGAGCCTAGGTTACATAGCGGATGATCCCTTGGCAGAAGCCTAGGTGACATAGCGGTGATCCCTTGGCAGAAGCCTAGGTGACATAGCGGTGATCCCTTGGCAGAAGCCTAGGTGACATAGCGGTGATCCCTTGGCAGAAGCCTAGGTGACATAGCGGTGATCCCTTGGCAGAAGCCTAGGTGACATAGCGGTGATCCCTTGGCAGAAGCCTAGGTGACATAGCGGTGATCCCTTGGCAGAAGCCTAGGTGACATAGCGGTGATCCCTTGGCAGAAGCCTAGGTGACATAGCGGTTGATCAATTGGCAGAAGCCTAGGTGACATAGCGGTGATCCCTTGGCAGAAGCCTAGGTGACATAGCGGTGATCCCTTGGCAGAAGCCTAGGTGACATAGCAGTGATCCCTTGGCAGAAGCCTAGGTGACATAGCGGATGATCCAGCCTTGTAGAGTGGACAGACATATACTGTACAACCAACATTACAAACTACATTGCTACTGTAACTACACATTTTGGATTCTGTACAATTTTTGAAACTTTTTTCTGGTTTCAGTTGCACTGATTTTGTTTGTGTTGCTTGTAAGGCGCTGCAGACACCCTCTGGTCCCATATACATAAAGGATAATCACAGTAATGCTCCGCCTTTCAGTGACCTCATTAGCATACGGACACTCCATACGGTCACCAGAGGTCTGCCTTTGTCACGTCAGCCATGGTCTGCTCACACAGTACCGCCGACTCTATAGACCAATCAGCAACATGCTCTTTCCCTCCTCCCTGTTATACATAAGTGTTAGGTATCAGAAGGAAAAAGCTTGCTGCTTATTGGTGGAGGGATCGCCTTTGATTGATGGAGGAGGAGTTACAGCTCTTTAGGAGGATCAGTATGCTAATGAGGTCTGGCAGAGCATAAATTATGTAATGACTGGGGATTACTGAAAAGGGGAAAATAAACATCAGGGCCCATTTATCAACAGGTTTTAGCTATTTAAAACTCATTGCGTATGAATAGGCGCTCCAGCCAATCAGCTCCAACTGTCATATGTTTGAAAAATTTGTAGGAAGATGATTGGCTGGAGCACCAATTTTCACATACAATGAGTTGAAAATAGCTAAAATGGGTGTAAATTTCATACAGACTAAAGGTCCATACAGACTAAAGGTCCATACACACTGGGCGAATGGAATGGCCGGGAGGTTTCCGCAAATCGGATCCCCCCTCTCGGCCCCCCGGGGAAGGTGGGCAAGTCTCTCGCATCGCCCCCGCACCCCCTTTCCCGCGGGGGATGTGACAGGGCTAAAATGGTACGAATCACATAATTTTGCATAATTTTAGCCCCTCCCCCAAACCATACCTCCCAACTTTTGTAGCTCTGCATCCGGGACGCTGCTGCTGCGCGCCGGAGGCGCGTCAAAATTTTTGGGGGCGTGACCTAATTTGGGGGGCGTGGCCTATACTTGCAGCTCCCCCGCGAGGCCACGCCCCCATTTTGCCGCTATGGGGGCATGACCCAGAGGCTCTGTGAGCCTCTAGCCATGCCCCCAGCCCCCTGGCTGCGGGAATAGATGCTGTGCTGTGTTATTCCCCGCTGCTTAGCAGCTGACAGGGGGGACTCCCAACAGCCCCCCCACACCGCGGGACACTGCCGCCCGCGGGTGGGACAGCGGGACAGGCCCTGACAATCGGGACTGTCCCGCTAAAATCGGGACTGTTGGGAGGTATGCCCAAACCGCAGACCCACTGATTGCCGCTTTTGTTATGGGGGCGGGGCTTGGTGACGTTAGCCTTGTCCCGTCCCCCCTGATTCGCAGTGTCTGGCCTCCTCTCAGGCCTTGTCCTGGAGAGGAGTGAAAAAATGTAGGCAAGCATGACATAAATATGACCACAAAATGTAACACACGCAGTATACAGCCTTGTTTTCCGCAGCCCCCAGTTCTGCGCGGTAATAGGAGGTAGGAAATCGCACTCTTCCCCCCAGTAGGATCTGTGTCTGTTATACCACCAGCCAAAATCTGAGGCCTGGAAAGTGCGCACAGGGCAACTTCTTACCTCAAACACTTCCTCATCCAGAATTCGGGTTCCAAACACGATGATGCCATTGGTGTCTATGATGGCTCCAGCGCTGCGGTCCAGTGGTCTCTGTGCTCGCTTCTTGCAGTCCAGGACCAGTGTGACTTGTTTCTTGTGTACGCTGATTGCTATCCGGTGCCACCTGGAGAAGACGGAAAAGGCTCAGGGTCAGATAACTCAGTAGATGCCTGCATTAGATAGTACTATATAGTTTGTTATACATATTCTGTAGTTGGCAGTACTATGAGGGTTATTTTGGTTCACTCTTTCTGACAAAATCCTTCTTAGATGGACAAAACCATGTGCACTGCAGGTGGGGCAGATGTAAAATGTGCAGAGAGAATTAGATTTGGGTGAGTTATTTTGTTTCTGTGCAGGGAAAATACTGGCTGCTTTATTTTTACACTGCAATATAGATCTCACTTTGAAGTAAAACATACCTCCCAACTTTTGATTTGACGAAATAGGGACACTCGCGCGGCGAAGCCGCGCGAGCGCCCGAAAAAGGGGCGGGGCGTATGCAAATGAGGGCGCGGCTTATGCTAATTAGCCGCGACCTCATTTTCATACGAGAATAGACGCTGTGCGCATGCGCACAGCGTCTATTCTACTAGTTTGGGGGGTCTCCCAACTGTCACCCCCCCGCAGCGGGACAATGCCTGCCGCGGGTGGGACAGCGGGACAGTACCCGAAAATCGGGACTGTCCCTCTAAAATCGTGACAGTTGGGAGGTATGAGTAAAACCCCACCCAAATCTAACTCTCTCTGCACATGTTACATCTATCCCACCTGCAGTGCACATGGTTTTGTCCCTCTAAGAAGGAACTGGTCAGAAAGATTGAACCAAAATAACCCCCTATGTGGTGCATTATGCAGGAAGCCGTCCATTTCATCAGCTAAGAAACATACCTCCACGGTAACGGCAGGATGTAGTTGTGGTGGTTTTTGGTTGACTTCCACATAAATTGGGGCCTATCCAATAAGGTGTGCATCAATAGTTGTTTAATGCACAGTCAGCCATATGCAATGTCAGAGAAGTGCATACAAAAGTTGGGTGACCTTCCTGGACTCCCCCCAAATATTACAAATCCATTTGCGGAATCATACAGAAAGGTAAGCGGTCAAAGGGAAAGTACTGGAGGTATTTAAACCGTGTTAAATGGCTCATTTGTGCATAAAGAAAACTTGAAAAATGATTACAAAAAAATAAAAAAAACAGTTGGAAAAAGATACTTTTGGGGTCCTTGGAAAATATTACAAACAATTTCTTTAATATGCATAAAATATGAGGTGCATTAAGCAATAAAGATAGTTGTTTGGGGGTAATTTGAAACATTTATTTTATAAAACCCCCAAAAATGACATGTCATTATTGGACTTTTTAAGCAAACGGGAACCTTCAAATTGTCTAATTCAGGGATGTCCAAACTTTTTGCGACGAGGGCCAGATTTGGTGAGGTGAAAATGTGTGGGGGCCGACCATTCAGCCTGACATTCTTTGAATCATTAATCACATCAGAATGGTCCCCCAGCGTGCCCCCATTCACTGTATGCCGCAATTGGCCCCCGGGGCCTGACTTTGGACATGCCTGGCCTAATTAGTCATTATTAGGAGTGTTTAAGGGGTCACAACATTTTCACCATAAAATAAGGACACCAAAAGGTCGACATTGACAAAATTTCGACAGGAACTAGATCAACACTGGGAAAAAAAGGTAGACAAGGACTAGGTCGACATGAACAAAATATCGACACAAGCAAAAGGTCAACATTAAAAAGGTCCACTCATGAAAAGGTCGACATTTTTTTAAGTTTTTTTGGGGTCGATGTTGACGCCTGAGCGCCTGTACCCACCATTAATGTAGCGCATAACCTCGAATGGCTCGTCCGGATCTCTTATACCCAAATCCGCCGCAGTGATTATAAAGTAGTGTTTATATAAAAGGATGCAAGTGTCCGTACATCACTTTTATAGGGCTGTAAATGCTCTGTACGTGCATAATATGTATTACTAAGCAAAAGAACTTTCCATAACCTGAGTCAGCGCAATGATGATCTGTATCCTCCCTCTCCGTGCCGCAGAAAGCAGGGGAAGGGGGCTCAGATCGGTATCATTTTCATCTTAATTGTACGGTGGTAGAAGAGAACCGGCAAGGACCCGAGAACCTGCGGTGTAATTACCGTCCGGACAATCACTTATCAGCTGAAATTCTAGCTGCTAATGATGTTTAGGACCTTGCAGCGCCGCACAGGAGCTACATTGTAGATGCTTTCAGGGGTAATGAGACTAATATACTATTGGAATGCGCCGCCTGGGGACAGTGATATTTTCTGTGCCAGCACAAAAATCGGCGATCACTCCAGCTGAGTCCAGAGGTGACACAGTTTACTAATTAAAGAGCAAGAAAATCCTTTATTGGTCATTAATATCTTTCAAAGGCTGCCTAATTATTAACTGAAATAAGGGTTTATGTTAATGAAAGTCACATTTTACCTGTCTTTTACTGTCCGTCCTAGAGGAAGGAAGTTAAGCTCTCTTAATAACAATTAGACCTCAGGAGGTATACATCTTCATGATGCTGCATGGGCTTGCAGTCTCCTAGGTAACAGAAATGTTCTACACCGATTTGTTGAGAACACTCATTGGATATTTGAGCTTTTTGACCTTAGGATGTTTTGGTGTAAATGTCAGGCTGTGGGGTATGTTTTTAGCAGTCTGAAAAAGTGGCTAATAACTCATCTGTTCCTGCCCTCAGCAGAGCGTCCGTACAGGGTAATAGTTGCCCATGATATGTCACTTACTTGCCATCGGAAAAGTTAATGCCACTGAAGAGCGGGTAATCCTCGGGGCCGGGTTTTCCCAGATGATCTTCGTATAAAAACACGGGCGACCTGCCGAGATCCACTCCGATCTGCTGGATGCCCTGCTCGTTGTAAATGGACATCAGGAATGACTGGCTTCCCTTCTTGGGTTTCACAGTTATCAAAATGGAAAAGTCTTCTGGAAATGGGGTATCTGTGCGGGAGAGAGAGAGAGAGAGAAGATAACAGTCACTGATGTGCCACCCTGTCATACGGGGAACGTCTGTGCCACCCTGTCATACGGGGGCGTCTGTGCCACCCTGTCATACGGGGAACGTCTGTGCCACCCTGTCATACGGGGGGTGTCTGTGCCAACCTGTGATACAGGGGGTGTCTGTGCCACACTGTGATACAGGGGGCGTCTGTGCCACCCTGTCATACGGGGGTGTCTGTGTCACCCTGTGATACAGGGGGCATCTTTGCCACACTGTGATACAGGGGGCATCTGTGCCACACTGTGATACACTCGGTACCTGTCCCACACAGTTATATATGGGGTATCTGAGGTAACAGAGACCAATGTGCCTTTATCCCTGTGTGTGCCCATCTCTGCCCAGACATGCTGCCATCTTGGTGGCTGGTTAAGCAGTTGGCCACAAATCACAGCGTCCCCGGGCACAAATGCCCGCAGAGCCACATGTGATTGGGATCGAGCAGGTGTTATTTGGGGCATATGATAAATGGTATGGTTATAGTCACGGCTCCTTGCCATATATCTTCTGCCAGCTGAATACCGTACAGAGGTCATATTATCTTAGTCTTTTACAAGGACTCTCTTCCCCAATCTCTCTCCCACTTCAGATTCCAGTGTCAGTCCTATGCCCGGAATCCTGTCCTTAGCCTGCTATGTCACACTGCTCACTGCCAGTTGGCACAGTGGTAAGCATTGATAAATCACAGCACTGAGGTGTGGGGTATGTTTCCCACCAAGGCTGCATCTGTGTGGAGTGTGCCTGTTCTCTCAATGCTTGCTTGGGTATTCTCCAGGTACTCCGGGTTTCCTCCCACAGTATACAGTAAAACACATACTGGTAGATTAATTGGATTTTGACAAACCATTATCGCAGGTGTGTGTGGTAGGGAATATAGATTGTAAATTCCACTGGGACAGGGATTAATGTGACTGACTGAGATGTTCTCTGTACAGCGCTTTGGAATATGCATGCTCTATATACTATTAATAAATAAAATTCAGGCCAAATGCAGCTTTCCACCGCACGGTTTAAATAACATTCCGTGTTCATACAGTATGACCCCTTCTATAGTCTATATGAATGGACCTGCATAGGGGGTCCGGCTTCATTCCTCAGTGACTTATGGAATGTCATGAGGAGTCTGGTTAGGGAGACGATGGAACAGATGATTATACAAGCGGTGTCATTGCTCAGGAATTCCGGACTATCCTCCCTTGTTACCTCTGTAGGGAGCTTTTCTTTGTTTGACATTCCTTTATGACACGAGACATCCCTGATCAGTAGGTTACAATGTTTCATAGAAACATTCATCTGCACTGTGCCATATTAATGGGCAAGTCTCGCACCTTGGGCCTGATACAGGGTGGATCCAACTTGATTGTGGATGTGCAGATCGGGGAAATTGCGAGTGGATTGCGAATAGCGTTCCATTTACAATTCACTTGCAGATTTGCATGGGGCGGGTTTTCTTGCTGTATGGGCGGCGGCTATCTACTTGCAGTCACGCTGTGTGGATTCGTAGGATAAATCCCTGGTGTGTGGATAAATCCCCGATGTGTGGATACCTAGGATAAATCCCTGGTGTGTGGATACGTAGGATAAATCCCCGGTATGTGGATACCTAGGATAAATCCCCGGTGTGTGGATAAGTAGGATAAATCCCCGCTGTGTGGATACGTAGGATAAATCCCCGGTGTGTGGATAAATCCCCGATGTGTGGATACCTAGGATAAATCCCTGGTATGTGGATACGTAGAAAAAATCCCCGGTGTGTGGATACCTAGGATAAATCCCCGGTGTGTGGATACGTAGGATAAATCCCCGATGTGTGGATACATAGGATAAATCCCCGGTATGTGGATACCTAGGATAAATCCCCGGTGTGTGGATACGTAGGATAAATCCCCGCTGTGTGGATACTTAGGATAAATCCCCGCTGTGTGGATACTTAGGATAAATCCCCACTGTGTGGACACGTAGGATAAATCCCTGCTGTGTGGATACGTAGGATAAATCCCTGCTGTGTGGACACGTAGGATAAATCCCCGCTGTGTGGACACGTAGGATAAATCCCCACTGTGTGGACACGTAGGATAAATCCCCGCTGTGTGGATACTTAGGATAAATCACCGCTGTGTGGACATGTAGGATAAATCCCCGCTGTGTGGATACGTAGGATAAATCCCCACTGTGTGGACACGTAGGATAAATCCCCGCTGTGTGGACACGTAGGATAAATCCCCGCTGTGTGGATACGTAGGATAAATCCCCGCTGTGTGGACACGTAGGATAAATCCCCGGTGTGTGGATACGTAGGATAAATCCCCGGTGTGTGGATACATAGGATAAATCCCCGCTGTTTGGATACTTAGGATAAATCCCCGCTGTGTGGACATGTAGGATAAATCCCCGATGTGAACGCTTCAAATCCGATGTTCTCAAGGTCGTTTGATCGCTCTGAAATTAGTCAAAGTGGTCGGAGGGACTGTGGAGTCGAAGTGTGTTCTATACGCTACTATAATATTAGAGGCCTGGGGATGAGGACTGGAACACAGGCTGTAACCCAAACATTCAGCTTCTGTATGATGGCTGTCAGGGGAGCAAATCCTGGTTTACTGGTCTGGTGACCCCCTGGTATAACTGAATGCAGATTATAAGGAATGATAGGTATGTACGAGGATTCTGCTAGAACCCCGTGTGCCAACCTCACATTCATTTTCCTACATGTGGTGGCAAGTGTAATTGCAGGAAAGCTGCTCAGCCAGCACAATTTCCCCGGGGTTGCGTCAGTCTGAGAAACGCAGGGCGACACCAATCACATGTTCTGCATCAGAACAGCAGAGGGTGGATATGGGATTACAGACACTGGAAACCCACAAAGAGGATGGAGCTGGCCCAGTAAGTGGGAACATGTCCCCACCATGTGGGGTTAATGTCTCTGGTGCCGCTACCGGTGGGCCAAAATCTCAAAAAGAGAAGTTCCATTGGTTAAAAATAAATATTTTATTTAGTAATATTTTTAAATGAATCTGGGTCAAAATGATGTCATTGCATTTGCATGATGACCTCACAGCAGTTGTGGAGCGTGCGTATTAGCTCCCTCTGCTGGGCACATTTGGTGTGACGCGTGTCATAGCAGCGGGACAGTTAGAGAGACGTGAGGTACACAGCATGGACGGATCTAGACTGTTCTTTTAGGGGAAGAGGGGGGTGGGGTTGATTTCATATTTAAAATTGTGACTCCTCCTATTTTCCTGTTCTGGCACTACCTCTTTCTGGCCTTAAGCCCTCCCCTTTATTGGGTGATCACAATGATTATTTAAATTTATGTATAGTTCATTATGAGCAGCAGAACGATAATAGGAAATCACAGAACTGGCCTTAACCTCTTCAGTGCAGGGCAGGATGCCGAAATAATTCATTACGGATGGGCTGTATTAGAGGGGGTTATTGCCCCAACTGCCCCCTCCCCCAGATCCGCCACTGATACACAGTCCATGCATTTACTACATAGCGTATATATCACCAACATGTGGACCTTTTGGTGTTGACCTAGTGACTGTCTATCTAGACATTGTGTGTGAGAATCGCTAACATGTTCTATTTTCAGATTTTTTCCATTATTTCCAGTCAAAAGTCATCAAATGTGCTTTTCCATACCCACGGCCCAACAATGCAGGTTTTCCAGATCTTCTTTGGGGATTTTGTGAGTGAGGCTGGCAGTTGTGAGCTGGTTGGCTGGAACTTCGAAGTCTGGTTACTAAGCTTTGAAGAGAGATAAAGCGAACAGAGATAAACAACAACCAGCCCCTAATTGTCATTTTTAAACACCGCCTGTAACATGGTAGTTAGAAGCTTATAGGTTGTTACTTTATCTCTCTCCACTTTATCTCCCCCCCCCCCCCCCCCCCGGATTTTATCTCCCCTCGGATAAGTAGGATAAATCCCCAGTGTGTAGATACGTAGGATAAATCCCTAGTGTGTAGATACGTAGGATAAATCCCCAGTGTGTAGATACGTAGGATAAATCCACGGTGTTTGGATACTCTACGTAGGATAAATCCCCGGAGTGTGGATACTGTACGTAGGATAAATCCCCGGTGTGTGGATACGTAGGATAAATCCCAAATGTGTGGATATGTACAATAAATCCCCTGTGTGTGGATACGTAGAATAAATCCCCGGTGTGTGGACACGTAGGATAAATCCCAGGTGTGTGGCTAAGTAGGATAAATCCCCAGTCTGTGGCTACGTAGGATAAATCCCCGGTGTGTGGATGCCTAGGATAAATCCCCAGTCTGTGGCTACGTAGGATGAATCCCCGGTGTGTGGATGCCTAGGATAAATCCCCGGTGTGGGGCTACGTAGGATAAATCCCCAGTCTGTGGCTACGTAGGATGAATCCCCGGTGTGTGGATGCCTAGGATAAATCCCCGGTGTGTGGCTACGTAGGATAAATCCCCAGTCTGTGGCTACGTAGGGTAAATCCCTGGTGTGTGGATGCATAGGATAAATCCCCGGTGTGTGGCTACATAGGATAAATCCCCAGTCTGTGGCTACGTAGGATAAATCCCCGGTGTGTGGATGCCTAGGATAAATCCCTGCAGCAAGGTGAGGGTTATAGGATCACACATACTGCATAATCCCCTGCCCAGCGCACAGACCTGGGTCAGGACTTCACGCACCATCGCTGGCAGGAGAACGCCATCTTACCTGGGAACAGCTGCTTGGTCGGTGCGCTGAGCTGCGCGTGCTTGGACACCCGGTACGCTACATCTGGTCCCTTGGATGATTTCCTCATTGCACAGAACCCTGTTGTTTTTCTTACTCCATCGGGTAAATTTTTAAAATCTAATACCTTGAGAACATCTGCTGGTTGACCTGTCGGGAGAGGAGGACATAGAGGGTGATTAGATAGATGTACAGTATATAGCGGATGAGAACACCAGCACATATATAGTCCTACAGCATAGATAGGACATGTGACCATAGCTGGGGTATATCGTCTTCTCGGGGGCAGAGCTGCTGGCGCCAATCTCCGGATAACAAAACAAGAATAGTGTCTGTTTAGGGTTACAACATCTCCGCCTGCTGCTGCTGCTACTCCTCTCTGGCCTCATAAAGGACGAGGCATGAGGATTATGTAACCTGTACCAGTGTCGGTGCCTCACATCCCACGCTATGTATATCCCACGTGCCCAGCCCTGTCTGCTGAATTCCTTACAGATATCAGCGCTCAGGGGACGTCAGTGTCCTCCATAGAGGCAGAGAGACCCCAGGTGACATCTGTTCCCCATGCCTAGTCTGAGGAGGAAGGTGACAAACACCAGACGTCTGTGTAACCTGTCTGTCTCTGTGACATACTGCAGGACATATAGGGTCACCTCTAACTATAAAGAAGTGATTTACCATAGAAAATCACCTGAGACCTTATATGCCTATCCAACTGGAAGACGGACGCGATTATAGATGGGTACTAACACGTGAGACACATTTCACAGTATAGTGTAGGGGTCTGTGCATATTCCAGTACAGCGCAGTGGTCTGTGCATATTCCAGTATAGCGCAGTGGCCTGTACATATTACAGTACAGCGCAGTGGCCTGTACATATTACAGTACAGTGTAGTGTCCTGTAGATATTACAGTATAGTGTAGTGGCCTGTACATATTACAGTATAGTGTCCTGTACATATTACAGTATAGCGTAGTGGCCTGTACATATTACAGTACAGCGCAGTGGCCTGTACATATTACAGTATAGTGTAGTGGCCTGTAGATATTACAGTATAGTGTAGTGGCCTGTACATATTACATTATAGTGTAGTGGCCTGTACATATTACAGTACATCGCAGTGTCCTGTACATATTACAGTATAGTGTAGTGGCCTGTACATATTACAGTATAGTGGCCTGTACATATTGCAATACAGAGGTCTGTACATATTACTTTATATTGTATTATAGTACAGTGACGTGTACATATTACAGTATAGCTTAGTGACTTGTACATATTACATTATAGCACTTTTGCCTGTGCATATTACAGTACAGCACAGTAGTTTGCATAAATGACAGTATATCACAGCAGTCTGTACATTTTACAGTATAGCGCAGTGGTCCATACATATTATAGTGCAGTGGTCTGTACATTTTACAGTATAGCGCAGTGGTCCATACATATTACAGTGCAGTGGTCTGTACATATTACAGTATAGCGCAGTGGTGGTCCATACATATTACAGTGCAGTGGTAGTAGTAGTAGTACGTTTATTTATAAGGCGCTGCAAAGTGTCCGCAGCGCCGTACATAGCAAACAAAAAAAACAAATTACAAGGTAACGTACAGGGTGTGTTGAAAAATACAGTATAAATAGGGGTATAGCTGGTAAAACTAAAATCAGCATCAGTTTAGAAGTAGGTGTGGAAATTGTCGAGGAGACTGAAGATGAAGTAGAGGAAGGTAAGAACAGGACAGGAGCACAGGTCAGGTAATGAGGTAGGGTGAGTACGTGAAGAAGGAGGACCCTACTCATAAGAGTTAACATACTAAAAATAGGTGGGTGGACGAACGAAATACAATAGTATAAGTAGGAACGGAGGGGAACGGAGGCAGGATAGGAGGATCAAAAGAGGTTAGGAGGAGGGATAGGCTAGTCGAAAAAAGTGGGTTTTGAGGGAGCGCTTGAAGGAGGTAAGGGAATCAGATAGCCTGATGGGTGGCGGGAGGTTGTTCCAGTGCAGGGGGGCAGCGCGAGAGAAGTCTTGGACACGGGAGTAGGAGGAGGTGATTAGGTGAGAGGTCAGTCGGCGGTCAGCGATGGAGCGAAGAGGACGGGAGGGAGTGTGGATAGAGATCAGTGAAGAGAGGTAGGGAGCTGTGGAGGAGGAGAGTGGTCTGTACATATTACAGTATAGTGCAGTGGTCCATACATATTACAGTGCAGTGGTCTGAACATATTACAGTATAGAGCAGTGGTCCATACATACAGTATTACAGTGCAGTGGTCTGTACATATTACAGTATAGAGCAGTGGTCCATACATATTACAGTGTAGTGTTCAGTACATATTACAGTAAAACGCAGTGGCCTGCACATATTACAGTACAATGGTTTGTGCATTACAGTATAGTACAGCAATCTCTATTATTACAGTACAGTGCAGCATTCTGTACATATTACAGCATACCACAGTAGTCTCTATGTATTAAAGTACAGTGGCCTGTACATATTACAGTACTAGGCAGTAGGATGTACAAACTACAGTGTGATATTGGATCATGGTAGTGTTTGGTGCCCTCGCTGTATATGGGTGATTTGTATCATGGCACTGTGTGATACCCCCCGCTGTATATGGGTCATCACAGCACTGTATGATGCCACCATGTGTATGAGCGATATTGGATCACAGCACTGTATGATGCCACCATGTGTATGAGTGATATTGGATCACAGCACTGTATGGTGCCCCCGCTGTGTATGGGTGATGGCTAACACAAGCTCATTCAGCTGCTGGCGGCTGGGTACCCAGGACACTGCTGCAGCCTCTGAGATGGAAGCGGCTGATTGATGCTCACATCCAGCGCCGTTGTCTGACTGCCGGAGATGAAGAGTGTACCGCAGACATATATAACGCAGCGAGACGCCGGCTACTGAGCAGTAGATTAATACATCTCAGGCGCTAAAAAGCTTTCTGTGACTTCCTCAATTTGTTACAATCCACCATGCGGAACAATGGCACAGATTGCCACATCCATCAACAAACAACGGGTATTAAAGCCACAACATCTCTCTTAATTATCTGTAAAATAACGGAACGTCGGATTCAATATTACTGCAGGTTATTCTGCTTTGTGTCCTTTATTCTCCTCTTGTTACCTTACACTGAGCTTTTATCATCCAATCCCCAAAACAACATGAACAGACACCTGTCCTGGAACGTTGGACAAGAGGGACATGAGGATAATAGCAGGAGGCACCCGAGGACAACGCTAGCTCTACACAGGTTGCTGAACCACTCTAGGGCCCATCTTATGTTACATCCACTGCAGATAGAAGTCAGGTCTCGGTCTGCACACCACTGATTGGTCCCCGAGATCTACAAAAAGTCCATGTTTTCCAGACCATCATTACTAACTGTCACAATTCTCAGACCCCCTAGGTGGTGTACATGTGCAGCCATTACTAACTGTCACAAATCTCAGACCACCTAGCTGGTGCACAGATGTAATCATTACTTACAGTCACATTTAGCAAACCAACTAGCTGGTGTACATGTGCAGCCAATACTGACTGTTACATTCACCAGACTACCTAGCTAGTGTATAGGTGCAGTTATTACTAACTGTCACAAATCTAAGAACACCTTGCTGGTGCACAGGTGTAATCATTACTAACTGTCACTTTTCACAGGCCACCTAGCTGGTGTACACGTGCAGCCATTACTAACTGTCACCTTCCCCAAACTACCTAGCTGGTGTATAGGTGCAGTTATTACTAACTGTCACAATTTTAAGAACACCTTGCTGGTGCACAGGTGTAATCATTACTAACTGTCACTTTTCCCAGACCACCTAGCTGGTGTACATGTGCAGCCATTACTAACTGTCACCTTCCCCAAACTACCTGGCTGGTTTATAGGTGCAGTTATTACTAACTGTCACATTTCCCAGACCCCCTAGCTGGTGCACAGGTGTAATCATTACTAACTGTCACATTTCCCAAACCACCTAGCTGGTGCACAGGTGCAGTCAATACTAATGGTCACATACTTCAGACTACCTAGTTGGTGTAAAGGTGCAGTTATTACGGTCACATCTCCCAAACCAACTAGCCAGTGCACAGGTGCAGTCATTAATAACTGCCACATTTCCAGACCACTAAGCTGGTGCACAGGTGTAGTCATTACTAACTGCCACATTTCAACTGCCACATTTCCCAGACCACTTAGTTAATGCAAAGGTGCAGTCATTACTGTCACGTTTCAAAGATCACCTAGCTGGTACGCAGGTGCAGTCATTACTATATATCACCGTCACATTTCCCAGACCACCCAGCCGATGCACAGGTGCAGTCTTCACTAAAATGTCACATTTTCAAATCTGTGCTGCATTCATTCCTAACTGACACATTCTACAGATCCACAGGTGGCCTGGATAACATGGACTGTTGGTAGACCTCAGGGACCGGTTTGGCCACCCATGTTCGAAAGTGTCTCATTATTAAACGGGGTCATACACTAGTGCGATATGGGCCCTTTTCATGACGATTGTGATGCATTGGGTGGAGAAATCAGATGAAAAGTGTCAAATCACATGTGTTTAACCTCCGATTCCAATAGGAGCAGGAGATCACAAGGGCTTCAATTAAGATCATTCGGATCTGGCAGCCTTGTGTGGGATCGCATACAATAAATCGTATGCAAAAGGACCACACACTATTTATCGTATGTGATGCTGCCGTCCGGGAAGCTACCGGGGGTTCAAGTGAGATCAGACTTTGGGCCTTACTCTGGTTCACTCTCAGAGGCATATTCCTTCTCAAATGGACAAAACCATGTGCACTGCAGGTGGGCAGATGTAATTTGTGCAGAGAGAATTAGATTTGGGTGGGGTTTTACTTCAAAGTGAGATCTATATTGCAGTATAAAAATAAAGCAGTCAGTGTTTTCCCTGCACAGAAACAAAATAACTCACCCAAAACTATTTCTCTCTGCACATTTTACATCTGCCCCACCTGCAGTGCACATGGTTTTGTCCATTAGAGAAGGAATTTGCCTCTGAGTGTAAACCAGAATGAGGCCCTTAATCTCCATCCAAAGGCTCAGTAAATAGAATTCTAAATTCGGCACGGGAATTTTGCAAGCAAAAACCTATTAATAAAACCACTATGATATTTCCTGTTAAATGGCGCTGTCAGTCGCTAGGGCCCAGATACACGAGCATCCTGCTGTCCCTGTGACACTACACAGGAACATTTTCCCCATATAACAGACGAGCGGATACACATCCAAACGCTCCAGCTCAGAACCTTCCCGGAAATTCTAACTTTTAAACCTTAATTCTGGAAGCTGATAAATGTCCTGCGAGTTCCCTGATATAACACAGCTGTGACTCGCTCTTGTTAGGCCCTAAATATAAAGCTTTGATCTTGAAGGAGGATGAGCGCCAGGAACAGAGGATGGGGGAGGATGACGGGGATAGAGACCGCTGTCCGTTACACACACACACACACAGCAGGGGTATACAGGACTTTATGGACCACTTTCTGCAAGAAATCCCAGCGGGAGGGTCAGGGGGAAAACTCAATTGACCCTAGGCCCTCCTCTCCAGAAATGACATCACCATGACACTGTGCCCTGCTGCACAATGCGTGTCATCATGCAGTGGGGCCGCTGAGGTTATGATGACATCTACAATGAATTGCTCCTGCCTGTTTCAATTAGGTTGGAGTTGGGGAGAACGCCATGAAATCTGGGACTGAAAGGCCAGTGTGAGGGGAGGCAGCCATTTTGTGGGCAGAAACAAAATTGCAGACAAACAATGTCAACAGCTGCCAATGGCATCACTGGATTCTGAGGCACTGCACATTGGTTCCATCAAACATGGCTGCCGCGTCTACTTAGCAGCACCAGGCCTCTCTGTTCTTTATGGAGTCCTGAAGGCCGGATGTACAGTATGGAGTCCTGTGGCTGGTTCACCACATAAGTAATACAATACACCCATAAGTAATACAATACAAATGAGGTAATTATTTACATTTTTATTAATATTAATATTAATCCCATTCAAATCGATTCATTTCACATTATGCTAAAGGTCAAGGGGGTAAATTTACTAAAGAAAAATGAAACGTGGGGATGTTGCCCATGGCAACCAATCAGATTCTGTGCATAATTTCTCTATTGCATCCTAGAAAATTACAGACAGAATCTGATTGGTCGCTCTGGGAAACTACCTTTTTTGTCAGTTCTGGAAGCTATAAAAAATTTACCACAAGGTGTAAATTTCAGGGTCATGTGTGAAGATCACATTGGGGTTCTATGATGGGCACTTGTTCTTCTCCATCCCAGATTTCAATAACGGAACATCTAAACCAGGCATGGGAAAACTATGGCCCTTCAGCTGTTGTGAAACTACAAGTCCCATCATGCCATCGTTTTGCTATTAGGTTATGCTAAATCTATGACAAGGCATGCTGGGATGTGTAGTTTCACAACAGCTGGAGGGCCACAGTTTGTCCATAACTGATCTATCCTGCCTACAGGAGACATCTGGGGGGTCCCCAAACAACAAGGAGACCCCACCAAAGAGGGCAACCAACCCTCTCCTGCCCTCCCTAGCCAGATCTCCATTAGTCCCCTGAGAACGTGATCCTGGAGTACATCCAGAGGTAATGCAGAGATAAACCAGATTATCTGCAGAATGTCGCCTCTCTGTGTTTCCATTTTCAAAAAAAGCAAAGACTTTTTTAATTACTGTAAAAAAAAAAAAGACAGAATATAATTTCAATTCCCCCCAATATTCATCAAGTTTGACAAGCCAGGGGTACATTGGCAGCTCAATCAGTACAGGAAGTTCCCTACTCTCTAATTACAGCTTGCGAGGCCTGGAACAGATACTAAATCAAGGCCCCAGATGGAATAGTTTACACCACAGTCTGTGAACCATCCCCAGTATTGCCGGCTCTCCTGCGCCCATTCAGAGAAAGCGCTTTCCCAGTGATTGTCATTTACATGGTGGACACATGGCGAGCGCAGAAATTCCGCTCGGTGATTGTAGCGAGGACAGAAACAGGTTTCAGAGTTGCTGAAAAGCATCAGCTGTTGCTCAGGATGAGGGCATGGGGAAGAAAGGTAGCGCACGTCTTCAGCCTCTATCATACAGCGCACTGTCCGGGATCCCAGACGCATCTATCACGGTGTCTCCTGTGACACGAACACAAAGGACATTTGTCAAAAAGGAAGGGTTTGCGATTGCCAGATTGAATAGGTGTCAGTGAACGGCTAATCCAGATGCGGAACACGGTGTTAGCTCCTGTTTCCAATAAGTCTCCGTGGACAAGTCTGATGGATGCGAGAAAGCTTCTCAGTTTCCATTTTGCAAGTAAAATATTGCGGAGTGGAACTGTCTCCTTGTGTCGGTTACCTGAACAACTGAAGGAAATAAAGCCCCACGGGTAAGGGATGCTACGAGGAACAGGTGTAAGAACATTTAGTTCTGCTTATGAGTAGAGGTAGAGCTCCTGGGATACGGTCACTAGATAGACAAGCATTAGGTCAACATGGGGTTCGGTCGACAGGGTCATTAGGTCATCATGGGTAAAGTCGAGAGTCAAAAGGTCGAGCGCAGCAAGTCATGCGAGGAGATGTGGGCCCAAAAAATCTGAAAAACTCCATGTCGACCTTTTGACCATCGACCTTCCCCATGTTGACCTAATAACTCGGTCGACCTAATGACCCTGTCGACCTCCAGTTATGTCGACCTTCATGCATGTCGACCTTGTGGTGTCGACCTAATGCTTGTCTATCGCATGATCCCATTCCAGAGCACCTATGGTCATTAGTTATCAACACAGCAACAAGAAGGCCCGGAAAGATGGACTGCATCCAGCGAAATCAGAATATTAACAGCAGTGCAGAGTATTTTCACAAGCTAACTTTTGGCCTGATTCGGAACTGCTCGCTTGGCTGCGTATATTCGCTGCCTAGCTAGCAGGTAAACTGCACCACACATGCCCCCCCCCCCCCCCCCCCCCTCATCTCCGGAGCAGATGTGTACGCTTACGCTCCCACTCACATGCAGCTGCACAGATGGAGATCATTCGATGGTCACTCACCATCAAATTATTATGCCCATGGACAGCCGGCGCCCACCCCGGACCAGCCCTGTCTGTCAGGCAGCGAGAACCCGGCAGATGAAATATTTGCCAAAGGCGCACGCTGCGAGGTTTGCGCATGCACGTTATCGCGCCCTCGCAGACCTCTGCCATTGGGGACGGGGCTGAAGTCGTAACAGATGTGAATCGTGGATTTTATGCGTGGATTAGGGTTAACACCCAATCACATTATCATGTATAGCAGACAGAGTAGCACAAGGCTCTTCTGTCATGGCGGATTCCCACCATGGCCCTAACTGTGGGAGTTTGTATACTCTCCCCGAGAGTATAACCCCTAGTGTATAAGTGTGTGTGTGTGTGTTTATGTATACGGGCAGACGAGATGGGCCCAGCGGTTCTTGGGCCGATTGCACTAAGCTTCAAATGTGATAAAATGGAGAGTGATAAACAGCCAGCCAATCAGCTCCTACCTGTCATGTCACAGACTGTGTTTGAACAATGTCAGGCAGGAGCTGATTGGTTGGTTATCAATCTCCATTTTATCACTTTTGGAGCTTAGGCATCTGGCCCCTTATCTGACGTCACATTCTAGGTTTCCTTGGCACAGGGGTATGCTAGTGTGTAACACACTGCTGGACAAAATCAAAGCTCACACATCTATCAGAACACCGGGCTCTACTAACACACTTGGAACCAAAGGAGAGGTGCAAGGGACAAGCGTGGGCGGGGGAGCGTGATGACGTCATTTACAACCTGTATCAGTGACGTAACTCTGACCTGGTTCACATCATTAATTCCCAGCCCACATCACAATCCCGGAGTTGAGGAGTAATCACAGCCTGAGATTTCCCAGACTCTTCCGTAGTATTGGCAAGGAAATGTATTCACGTAGCACAGGGGTTCTCAAACTCGTCCACTTTTTCCAGGTCGCACGGCAGGTGCATTCATTACTCATTGACACATTTTAAAAGATCCACAGGTGGAGCTAATTATTTCACTTGTGATTCTGGGCCAGATGCGCTAAGCTTAAAAAGTGATAAAATGGAGAGTGACAAACAGGCAGCCAATCAGCTCCTACCTGTCATGTCCAAGACTGTGTTTCAAAACTTTCAGACAGGAGCTGATTGGTTGGTTGTTTATCGCTCTCCATTTTATTATTTTTGAAGCTTAGTGCACGTGGCCCTCTGTGAGGAGACCTGCAAAACATGCACTGTGTGGGGTCCTGAGGACCGAGTTTGAGAATCTGTGATGTAACATCAACAACTGTCTGCACGCAGAGCCATCAGCCGGCCATTGGTCACAGCTTACAATGACAGCAGTGCGGCAATACACAGACATCTGCCACTTACAGAACACACAATCTGCAGTGGATGAGCCACTTCAAAATGGGTATGAATCATAGGCTCAAAAGTAATTAGGCCTAGAAAGTATCTAGGTCGACATGCATAATGTCAACATGGGGGGAAAAGGTCACAGAAAGGTCAACATGAGTTGACAGTCAATAGGTCTACCCCAAAGGGCTGTTTCACACAGTACGGTTCCTGCCGCACGGTGAAATCCCGTACGGCCAGGGAGCCGTGCCGCACTCAGCAGTTGTGAATGGACACTATTGTGTCCATTCACACGGGACGGCCACGGCCCGGCCGCACGGCTGCAGCCGGATCCCCCCACTGGAAGGGACGGCTGCCGGGCTGTGGCCATCCCTGCCATTATAAAATTCTGAGTGCGGCGCGGCTCCCTGACCGTACGGGATTTCACCGTGCGGCAGGAACCGTACTGTGTGAAACAGCCCAAAAGGTCCACATGCAAAAAAGCCGATGGGGTCAAAAGGTCATTAAAAAGAGATGACAAGGACAACATGAGTTTTTCATGATTTTTTTTTAACCGGCTTGTTCTTACTTTGGGCCAAGCGTAGTGAGGTACCGAGTCTGAAGCATGGCGCCCGCAGTGAGCCATGCAAGGGTATGCGTTACACTATTTGATGATCCATGTCGACATTCACACCCCCAAAAAATGTAAAATATCTTGTCTACCGTTTTATGTGTCTACTTTTTGTCATGTCGATCTTTTGATCTTGTTGACGTATTGCATGTCGACCTTTTGGTGTACACCTATTGACCGTCTATCTAATAATCCACACCGGCATCAGGTCTGGTGCCCACTACACTATGGCCCTTATTCTGGTTCACTCGCAAAGGCAAATTCCTTCTCAAATGGACAAAACCATGTGCACTGCAGGTGGGGCAGATGTAACTTGTGCAGAGAGAATTAGATTTGGGTGGGGTGTTATTTCAAAATGAGATCTATATTGCAGTGTAAAAATAAAGCAGCCAGTATTTACCCTGCACAGAAACAAAATAAGTCACCCAAATCTAATTCTCTCTGCACATTTTACATCTGCCCCACTTGCAGAGCAGTATGGTTTTGTCCATTTGAGAAAGGAACTTGCCTTTGTGAATGAACCAGAATAATCCCCTATATGTACGCCCGACACATTTTCCCGTTCCCAATCAGAGTCCACGTGGATGGTAAATTATGACCAAATAATTTTTTATTTTAAATTGTGAAAAACTCAAGTCGATCTTTTGCCTGTGTCGGCGCTGACAGAAATAATTCTCATGCGTTAAAGCCTGTGTAGACACATAGTTGCAGTCTTTTTCTTCAGAGTAACACAGATAATAATGGAACATGCTATAGCAGAGTTTAAAAGTTCACCCTGAACTACATTCCGTTAGGAAACAGTGCGTAAAATAGGAATGTTACTGTAGCAATGAAAGTGTCAACATTAGCTCTCAAGTATAGAAACAAGGTGACCGGCCGGTGTGCCCATAGTGCAGGGCATTTGGGTAAAACCTGCAGAAAGAGGGACAATTTGTGGCTCTGAACGAGCGATGCGGACGCAGCTGCTGGTACAATGGCCGAGCTCTTCTTTCTGCTGTCACAGTGGTTCACTCATCTTCCTCGGGCCCCCGGGGCACATTCCCAGCAGCCAAGTATTCAGCCGCTCAAATCTGTTTGCTTTGCCCAGAGCGGATAGTAATGTTCATTACACTAACAAATGACAGAAGAGACAGATTCTTGCCCTCCGGGGACATTCATGGTTATAAGCTCAGGTACAGGACTCTGGACTCCTCTCCGAAAGTGAAAAGACCTGAGCACCCAGGTTATTTATAACAAAAGGAGAAACGCTACTCCTCTCCTCTATGGGGGGAATTCAAGTGCTGTGCAACCCAGAGATCATTAGATGGTGGCTGGCGGGGCAATTTAAGTTTTTCCGCTAAAGGGAAAGTGTTAGGACCGATCTCCCAAGCTTATGGGCAACTAGAATCGCACAGTGCGCAATTTATCATCGGTGTAACTGAGATAGCGACATTATCGATACAATTGGTGAATATCACCGTCCCACTAAAATAGGTTGGAAATATTATCCCCCAAAATCTCAGTCTCTGTCCGAGCCAAGAAAAAGTCCTAAAGTCAGTGTTATAAGCGGATATTTCAGTAATGAATCACTGCATCCCCCCAGGGATCCCAAGGCCATATTCCCACTGCCAACAGAAGAATGCATTATATTATAACAACACAGGATGGGAAAACTCTGGGGGAAAGTCTAAATCATAGTAAGAAGAGATGAGCAGGGAGGGGGGAGAAGATCAGGAGCCTATTCCAGCTGATGTTCAGCCATCCACGATGCTGTACTTCTGCAAGAGTGCTGTGACCAGAGGGGCACGGTGACTGGTGAGGGAGTGCTGTGACCAGAGGGGCACGGTGATTGGGGAGGGAGCGATGTGACCAGAGGGGCACGGTGACTGGGGAGGGAGTGCTGTGACCATAGGGGCACGGTGACTGGCGAGGGAGTGCTGTGACCAGAGGGGCATGGTGATTGGCGAGGGAGCGCTGTGACCAGAGGGCATGGTGACTCGGGAGGGAATGCTGTGACCAGAGGGGCACGGTGACTGGCAAGGGAGTGCTGTGACCAGAGGGGCACGATGATTGGGAAGGGAGTGCTGTGACCAGAGGGGCACGGTGACTGGCGAGCGAGTGCTGTGACCAGAGGGGCATGGTGATTGGCGAGGGAGCGCTGTGACCAGAGGGCACGGTTACTCGGGAGGGAATGCTGTGACCAAAGGGGCACGGTGACTGGCAAGGGAGTGCTGTGACCAGAGGGGCACGATGACTGGGAAGGGAGCGCTGTGACCAGAGGGGCACGATGACTGGGAAGGGAGCGCTGTGACCAGAGGGGCATGGTGACTGGGGTGGGAGCGCTGTGACCAGAGGGGCACAATGACTGGGGAGGGAGCGCTGTTACCAGAGGGGCACGGTGGCTGGGCGGGGCACGGTGGCTGGGGAGGGAGCGCTGTCATCAGAGAAGCATGGTGACTGGCAAGGGAGAGCTGTGACCAGAGAGGCACAGTGACTGGCAAGGGAGTGCTGTGACCAGAGGAGCATGGTGACTGGGAAGGGAGTGCTGTGACCAGAGGGGCACGGTGACTGGGGAGGGAGTGCTGTGACCAGAGGGGCACAGTGACTGGCAAGGGAGTGCTGTGACCAGAGGAGCATGGTGACTGGGAAGGGAGTGCTGTGACCAGAGGGGCACGGTGACTGGGGAGGGAGTGCTGTGACCAGAGGGGCACGGTGACTGGGGAGGGAGTGCTGTGACCGGAGGGGCATGGTGACTGGTGAGGGAGCGCTGTGACCAGAGGGGCCCGGTGACTAGTGAGGGAGTGCTGTGGCCAGAGGGGCCAGGTGACTGGGGAGGGAGCGCTGTTACCAGAGGGGCACGGTGGCTGGGGAGGGAGCGCTGTGATCAGAGAAGCATGGTGACTGGCAAGGGAGTGCTGTGACCAGAGGGGCACAGTGACTGGGGAGGGAGCGCTGTGACCGGAGGGGCATGATGACTGGGAAGGGAGTGCTGTGACCGGAGGGGCATGGTGACTGGGGAGGGAGTGCTGTGACCAGAGGGGCCCGGTGACTGGTGAGGGAGTGCTGTGACCAGAGGGGCCAGGTGACTGGGGAGGGAGTGCTGTGTGGAAATCAGATTTTATGCTCCACTAAGCAGAAACATATATGCCCGAACTAGGTGTTCTGACTATATAGAAATACAGATTTTGATTGGTTTTCCCTGGTTTTAAAGGGTCCAGTGGAAACCCGGGAAATATGGAGGCATCCCGGGCAGAGGATGGATGTATATGCACTTTGGAGTTTGAAGTATGGTGATGACAGATACAAAATCTCCCCCAAAGACCATATTCAGTTGCAAACCTGTTCCGTACAGTCACAATATGGACCAGTGGCGTAGCTAGAAATTTTTCCGCCCCCCAATACGGGGCGAGGCAATGGACTACGGGTGCCACTACCTGAGCTGACAGGCAGCAGTGAGCGCTGAGCTGGTCCCGCTCCGTGCATATCTAATGGGTGGGGACCCTGCCCCGTGCATATGTAATGAGCGGGACCTGCTAATTACATATGCAAGGGGCGGGGACCCGCTCATTCAATATGCACTGCACTGGGTCCCTGCTCATTAGATATTTACAGGGCGGGACCAGCTCAGCACTCTGTGCTGCCTGGATCGTCTGTCAGTTCAGCCAGCGGCGCCCACCACAGACCCCGCCACATATGTAGCTACGCCACTCATATGGACATATTTACATATGCACCTGAGAAATCGGCGCCTGGATATGCGATCCGGCTGTACGTTCTCCTGTTCTTAGCTAGGAGATCATGCAGTCGACGTGGAAAGAGTGTGGGAATGCGCTCATGTCATCTGCTAATGCCTAATGGCAACATATTTCATAACACGCTGTTTAATAATGAAAATCCATCACCTATCACTTGGATGGAATCCCGCAGTCTCAGGCTGGGACATGCGGCAATGTGTGGTATGCAGGTCTGCGACTCCACCCTCTGACAGTACAGACAGGAGGTATAGATGGGGCTACAAGGCGCAATGGTCCCTGGTACTCTCAGCTGATCCAGGCTCTCATCCCGCCACCGCCCTACTCTAATCCCGACACACAGATTGTAATCTGCATCACACCGTGCTATAGGAAACCTCCTGCTGTAAAATCTCCTGTTATAATGTGTCGGAATTTTCATTTGTACAACTACCTTTACCATGTCATAGAATTTGCTTGCTATGCCCTTACACACCGCATTCTAGAAATACATATAAAAACGACAATGGTCCACAACGGAATACGGTCACTAAGTCGACTCTATTTATGTTGACATGCATTGGTCGACTACTGGTAGTCGACAGGGCTTAGGTTGACACATGAAATAGGTCGACATGGCTAAGGTTGACTGGGTTGGAAGATCGACACAAGAATTAGGCCGACAATGGGAAGGTTGACAGTCAAAATGTTGACATGAGTTTTCATGTGCCGACAGGCGGTATTTCATGCCCTACCATCCACTACGGCGTGGTGGGAGAATAAAATAGTGTGCCGATTGCAGCGAGGCACCGTGTCCGAAGCATGGCGAGGGGGCGCAGTACACTTTGACAGTGTTCATGTCGACAATGTCCACATTCGGAACAAAAAAACCTGAAAAACACATGATGAGCTTTTGACGGTCGACCTTCCCATTGTCGATCTAATGCTTGTGTCGACCTTAGCCCTGTCGATTTTCAATGGTTGACCCAATGCATGTCGTCCCACTGACTCATTCCCTCCACAACAATGTGGATTTTTCATCATCCACAAACAAATCCAATTAATACTTAAACTCAGGCAATACATACATTTGTTTATGGACAATATATACATATATATATATATATATATGACAAGCCTACAATCAATGTCAACCTACTGTATAAAGCCCATACTCCAGGGCCGGATAAAGGCCTTTAGCACTTAAGACATCACCCATTATAGGAGGGACAAAATGCTCTCTACAAGGACTTCCGTCTTAATATATGATTGGCGTCACCTGTGTTGAACTATTTTGATCATAATAAAGCAATTTCCACACAGGTGATTGCAGTCAGAACATACTGTAAGGGCTGTTTCACACAGTACGGTTCCTGCCGCACGGTGAAATCCCGTACGGTCAGGGAGCCGCGCCGCACTCAGAATTTTATAATGGCAGGGATGGCCACAGCCCGGCAGCCGTCCCTTCCAGTGGGGGGATCCGGCTGCAGCCGTGCGGCCGGGCCGTGGCCGTCCCGTGTGAATGGACACAATAGTGTCCATTCACAACTGCTGAGTGCGGCACGGCTCCCTGGCCGTACGGGATTTCACCGTGCGGCAGGAACCGTACTGTGTGAAACAGCCCTAAGACGTAAAGGTGCCCATGCACGTTTTGATTTTAACGCACTGTGCTTTTTGAACTTCAAGGTGCCATGCAATTTTGGCACTTGTAGGGGATGCGATGCGATGCGATGCGATGTACAGTACTGTTGCGATGCGTTTTTTTTTTTTTAAAGTTTATAGTTGATGCGATGCGATGTAGCACAAAAAGTACTGCCTGCAGACACTTTTTGTGCTTTACAATATAGTACCCGCATCGCATCGGCGCAGGTACACGGTGCGATTCTAACCAATGCGATGCGTTTTGAACTTAAAAAGTTCAAAACGCATGTTAAAATCGCAACGTGTATGGGCACCTTAAGTCCAGGTATGGAAGATTCTGTCCCCTCCAGGATGGGTGATGTGGAAAGGTATTTAATGTTAATGAATAGTGTACTAATAATGGCAGGGTACGGTTTATAGCTCCACCTAACTGAAAGATTAATTTAAGAACATTTTCTTGTAGTGGAACAAAGACATAAATACACATAGAAAAATGGAATCTGGGACTGGAATAAGGAGAGCTAGTGATGTCACTGTGCTCAGGAGTGGGGGACCCCTGACAGAGAGGCGCTCGGGGGTACAGTATACCCTGTGTCCCTCTCTTTATCTGGCTATGCCATAACCTATTTTTTTATTGGAACCCTTAAGGCTTAAGAGGGGAAAATAGGGATCGGTGGGTCCTCCTCATCGAAGCTCAGAGAGACCCTCTTCCCTCAACCCCCGAAAGGGTTAGGGCGGGTGGGTCCTCCACACCAAAGTTTGGAGATACCCTTGGTAGGCTTCCCTCTGCCCTATCTACTTATGTTACAGTTTATCAATTACCAACACAAAGATACACTAGGAATAGACACACTGACTGTGCTGGAGGTAAATGTGTTGCACACTGACTGTGCTGGAGGTAAATGTGTTACACACTGACTGTGCTGGAGGTAAATGTGTTGCACACTGACTGTGCTGGAGGTAAATGTGTTACACACTGACTGTGCTGGAGGTAAATGTGTTGCACACTGACTGTGCTGAAGGTAAATGTGTTGCACACTGACTGTGCTGGAGGTAAATGTGTTGCACACTGACTGTGCTGGAGGTAAATGTGTTACACACTGACTGTGCTGGAGGTAAATGTGTTGCACACTGACTGTGCTGGAGGTAAATGTGTTACACACTGACTGTGCTGGAGGTAAATGTGTTACACATTGACTGTGTTGGAGGTAAATGTGTTGCACACTGACTGTGCTGAAGGTAAATGTGTTGCACACTGACTGTGCTGGAGGTAAATGTGTTGCACACTGACTGTGCTGGAGGTAAATGTGTTACACAATTTCACTTAAAAGGTTTCCGATTTTGACCCAGATGCTATAAATGCGACTTAATAAGCCATTAATGCATTTAAAGACTTAAAACTGAGAGAGTCGAAAGAACAGTCACCCTAATTCAGGTCTTGACAGCACTCATAGTGCCCACACACGCGCGCTCCCGCGGCACCTCATCGCACAGTACAAAAAGTACGTGCTGCAAATACTTTTTGTACTAGCTTTTTATCGCATAGCATCGCATCGCATGCACAAGGCATACGATGCGATGCTATGTGTGCTAGTTAAGCACAGAACGCATGCCGGGATCGATGCGTCTGTGGGCACCTTCAGGTGGATGTTGCATTTTGAGATCATTACATTATGCAAACGACATGCAAATAGGAGAACGCTAACACATTAGGTGCTACTGTATGTTCTACACTCAGCACACGGCCAAAGGGGTCTAACGTTTAAGCAGCATCTTTATGTGTGGTTATACCTCATAAGTGGCTTTCTAATAACAAGAGTTCAATAATCAACAAGTTCAATAATCTTTAGGTGAAATGATGCCTTTAATGCTTGTCTATGTACATAGGGTACGGAGTGAATAATACATATACAGTACCTTACAGCACACAGGGTATCATACCCCCTAACATGACCCTCTCCAGGAGGGACACAATGCTCGGGTGTGGTATAGGGTTCCGACAGTCGGGATCCCGACTGCCCGGACTCAGACAGCATGGTGAGCGCAACAAAGCCCCTTGCGGGCTCGCTGTGCTCGCCACGCTGATGGCACGGTGGCTCGCTACGCTCCTCATCGATTCTATTCTCCCTCTATGGGGGTCATGGACCCCCACGAGGGAAAATAGCAGATGGCCGTCGGGCACCCGTCTGTCTGCGTTTTGCCAGACGGGATCCCGACGTTGGGTAAATGACTGATGGGACCGCGCCTGGCACCCCAATGCTTTGCTCCCGGACTTCCCTCATTTGTGATTGCCATCACCTGTGTTGACACATCTCTCTTATTAGTTAACCTGTTCAACACAGATGGCATTATTCATACAGTAAGAGGGAAGACCAGGAACAGAGCATCGTGTCCCTCCTGGAGAGGGTCATGTTGGGAGGTATGCTAATTTACAATATACAGAGTAAGTGTAGGTATACCAGGGTTGCCTACCTGTCCCTCTCCATGAGGGAGAAAATGCTCTGTTCCTGGCCTTCCCTGGTAATGTATGATTGCCATCACCTGTGGTGAGCTAGGTAATTGATAAGAAAGGTGTTTCACCACAGGTGCTGGCAATCCTACATTACCAGGGAAGGCCAGGAACAGAGCATTTTCTCCCTCATGGAGAGGGTCAGATAGACAACCCTGAGGTATACAGAGAATGAAAGCTGGCATATGTAACCAGATAAGTAGCACTGTATGACTAATATATATTAGGATTACTGTATAGGTTAGAACCTGATTGGAAGTAAAAGGGTGGGGGAGGGGGGACGACGACAATGACAGAGGGCTTGGAGAGAGGTAAAGGGCCACCCGCCTGAGTAGGCATCGGATCTCCTGTGTTCCCAACGTTTTCATGGGGACGCCCATAAAAAGCTGTGCAGTTCCTCTTTCCTGCTCTGGTGCACCTTGCACAGTTTGGTCTGTGTCTCTCTGCCGAAATACAGATCAAACTGTGCTAGAAGCACCACAGCGGAGAGAGCTCAGTCGGAACGGTGCACGCAAGTATCTTGTGTGTGCGCTCCCCCTTCCGCCGGCATAGGCTGGCGATTTAGCCACCGGCTGAACAAGAGGTGCTCGATGTGTAGACAGATAGATAGATTTATAGATCCTACTTACTTATAGTGGAGATCTTATTTTACATCTTATGAAGCAGATAAATAAGCGACCACTCCGGTATATTATTACCGCCTGCCCCTCGCTTTCCCTTGGGTTGGAGATGAAAGACGTTACCTCCAGCCAGCCCACGTGCTGTAAGGTAAATAATGCAATATTCATAAGCCACTTGGGGATGTCTAACCAGACCCCTGGGAATAAAATACCCAATAAACTAGCCGTGGATAGACACAATGCTCCAATTACCGAATGTTAAGTGCAGCCAGTGGGCACGGGACACTGCCGGTGGCAGCTGCCAATGGGATTACAATCCTGTAACTTTACAGCAGATAAGTCATCAACAGAAGGAATGCGAAAGCGCCTCTTAGCCATATTTCCATCACGCACGGGCAAAAACATGTGCAAGACCCTGGCTAATGGGAGACAGCAGAGAAGCAATACATTCACAATGCTCACAGAATAATATATAACGCTTATGATACATGACTAGCTGATGTGCCGATTTCCGCCCGGGCGAAGGGTTTGCTGTGCGGAACATTTGAGCCTTTTCTGTCTTTAGGAGTCAAATAACTGTCACATTTTGAAGACCACCCAGCAGCTCACATGTTCCCAGACAAGCCAGCAGGTGCACAGGAAAAGATGACCAACTGCCACATTTTCCAGAGCACAATGGGGATGCATTGTAAATTGCAGGCGGCAGTTTTGCCACATAACTCCAAAATGAAGCACCCAATTACAACACCAAGATTTTTTCTGCAAATCTATTCCTTTGTGCAGGGTGAAGGACTAGCATGCTCGGCCTTCATCCAGCACATCATAGGAATCCAGGAAATTGGACACTCTTATAACATAGGGGATAAGGATGCCCAGTGCAACACTGACTTATGGGACCCCCAATGGATCAATGACCTAGGGAAAATGGAACCCCAATAGTACAGTAGCGTAGAGGAAAAAGGATCCCCTGGCACCCCAGAGACTAGGTCCCTGCAGATACAGTGTGGCGGCTGCTTTGTACCATTTTAGACCCCAGGCAGATTAGATCAAGCAGCCATTTAAATGTGTACAATTCATTTATTATTGTTAATTGTTCATTATAACCACACATGGAATCCGGTTGTACCACAAATCTGAATATAAGAAACTAAAATTCCAGATACGTTTTTACAATTCTCTTGCAGTCGCCTACTTTATCTCCCACACCATATAAACATATAAATCAGGAGTGGATGGAAGGCTTGGTAAAACCTGTTTGTTCCCCAACTCCATTCTCCCACTCTGTTCTCCCAAAAACATACTGTGGTCAGCATATGCGTAGAGGAGACCCCCATTGTGGTTTCAGCTCCAGCACATTGTTTGCCATGGCATTAGCTAGACTTATGTTGGATATTCCCCCGTCTGCTTCATTTTGCTTTTTATTTTAATATGGGTTTGGCTTTATCTTGCAGTTTCTCAGAATCCGAGATTTGGTCCTTAATCAAGTCCAAGAATCCAGATGTGGCGCCACCGAGATCCCTAGTTAAATACAGAGATGAGCGCCCAGTCATTACAGGATACTCATGGGCAATTCTGTATCTCCAACGCTTACACAAATGAGGATAATTAATAAGAATAATAAAAACTGGAAGAATAAAAAACAGTCGGTGGATAGTCGCTGTAATAGTAATTTATATTGTAGGAAATATTTCCCTTTCCCGATGATAACCGAAAACAAGACGCCATTGATGTGAGCCGTTCTATAATCCTTACAAACATTAGCATTACGCAATTGCATAGAAAAAAAATGTAACCCAATATAATTGACACAAAAGAATATGCTAATTAAAGACCGAATCTTATATTATGCTTCTGTGGGTAAAGCTATAATACAAATCAGTAGCTGGCCCTTCCACTCTGTGACTGCTTTGCATTCAACCGTTCTCCCCGCCTGTTCATTTCAAAAAGTGAAAAGCAGCAAGCAGTGCATGTTTTCCAGGTCTCCCCACAGAATCGGAATTGAAATCACTATCTCCACCTGTGGATCTTTTAAAATGTGTCCGTAGTAATGAATGCACCTGTGCACCTGCTCGGTGACCTGGAAAACATGAAATGTGTAGGGTCCTGAGGAAAAAGTTTGATATCCTATAGCGGCCATTCCCAACTTCGGTCTGCAAAGCACACTAACAGTGCAGGCTATAGTGATATTCCAGTTTGCAGCACACATGGATAAATCGAAAAAATGAAAGTACTAATTAAGTCACCAGTGCTGCAGCCTGGATATCACTAAAACCTGATCTGCGTACACACGGGCAAAAAAATCGACTGGAGTGTGCACCGGCGGGGAGCGCGCTCCCGTTTTCAGCCCCCTAATGGTCGCTGGTCAGAGGAGCTTACTTCTCTGACCAGCGACTTCCCCTGCCTCTTCTCCCGGCAGTGTGTCATCTTCATCAGCGACCATCTCTGGTCACTGATGAATACGGGACACTGAGCAATATGATTGCTGAGCAATATATTGCTCAGCAATCATATTGCTCAGTGTGTACACAGCTTAAGTGTGCCTCGTGCAACAAGGTTGGGAATGCCTGACCTACGGAATAGAGCGCTAAAGTAACTATGGAATAGAGCGCTAAAGTGAAATTAAAAGAAGGCAAATAGTGGTTAAGCAGAGTAGGTCACCTGGACCCAAACCACCAGGAACCACGTCATGTAGAGACTCGCCCAATCAGCGTTAATGAGCGAATGGATAGGTTGTGAACTTCTGAATGTGGTTTCAGCACACGCATTGGCTGCCTCTTCTGCGTACAGGCATCAGAAAAGTTATGATATCAAAATAACAACGCATTTCGCCACTGTGCTACATTAACTCCGCCACCGATATAGCTGACACTACAATGAAACAGAGAAACGTTTAACTGTGGCAACAAAGTTACAACCAGAGATAAATGCATGAAATACAGTTATAGCTAAACCAGATAAGAGCTATTAAGTGCTAATGACTACAACAGGGCATTCTGCCATACACAAGACACTGGTCCTGATTCAGACCCATACATTACACTGCTACTGCCCCCTGCCCGTCGAAAGGTGCCAAAGACATTCGCTCCCGGGCTTTGAACATGCGCATACCCCAAACATCTGGGGCGGGGACGAATTAGGACCCTAACGAATGGGTCTGAATCGGCCCCACTATGGCTTGATAAATTGGATGAGGTCTGAGATCTTTACACCCATCTTCCATAGGGGGCTCTTAGTACAGCCCAGGGCACGATTAAGCCTTCGGGGGGCCCGGGTCACTTTAGACAGGGGCCCCCTACCACTTGTCATTACTGGCCGCAAACTGCATGGTAGAATATTACACTGTCAGAACACAGAGTAAATGCAGTATAAAGTTGGTCAATGGGTAACTGCAGGGAGGGGGGGGGGGGGGGAGATTAATATATATTACAACATGAAAAGCCAGTGTTTGTCCCTCTGTACCTTACTCTGTAGAAGACCTCATAGGTTCAGCTCTACCTCTGATTAAAAACCCTCCCATGACGAGGCTGCTGTTGCTGCTATACTCCATGGGCCCGAGAAGCATATGATGAGCTCCACCAATCAGAGCTCAGCACAAGCCTCTCAGCCTCTGACCTCTTGTGCAAAGTCTCATGGGACTTAGTCAATGCCCAGTAATACACTGCACACTTGTGCAGTCAGTGTGCCTCAGCACCATGAATTACTGGGTCTTATTCTAGTTCACTCTTAGAGGAAAATTCCTTCTCAAATGGACAAAACCATGTGCAGATAGAATTTCTGTGCAGGGTAAATACTGACTGCTTTATTACTACACTGCAATATACTGTAGATCTCACTTTGAAGTAAAACCCCACCCAAATCTAATTCTATCTGCACATGTTACATCTGCCCCACCTGCAGTGCACATGGTTTTGTCCATTTGAGAAGGAATTTACCTCTAAGAGTGAACTAGAATAAGGCCCATTGTCACATTGGCAGATAGGTGAAACTGCAGCACTACTTTTCAAAAAAATACATGCTGACCACAGGGACCCCTAGAAAGAGGGGGTCCCAGGGGTACTGATCCCCTGAGCCTCCCCCCTCCCCTTAATCGAGCCGTGGTGCAGCCAGAAGACAAAAGGTAGATATTAGCCTATGACCACCTGCACTATTGCTATGGGACTATTACTGCAACAGCATTGCAGTAAAAATACATTTATTACTAAACGCTAAATAAAATGCTGATAGTCCTTAAGAAGCGGCACCTTACATGCAACTAAACATTTATATCGGTTCCTTTTGCGTGTGAAAAACTAAGTGGGATGACCCAGAATATATGGTAATGTGACCGAAGCTTACAAGAACCCTTTAATGTACAACAAAAAGCACTTTGAAATCTCACCCACGGGGCTCTACAGTATGTCGGAGGATCGCCATTCATTCAGTATCCGTATTTGAGAACACATCCACGCAGGTCAATGACAGAACTTGAGGGTTGTGGGCTCAGGTGCAAAATTATAATTTGGGCCCCTCTCCTCCACCCCAACCCAAGTTCACAATATGTAACGTGACAGAGGGTGACAGGGAGAGGCAGGGGGTGATAGTGAGAGGCAGAGGGTAAAAGAGGATGACAGGGAAAAATAGTGGGTGATAGGGAGAGGCAGAGGGTGACAGGGAAAAACAGTGGGTGACAGGGAAAAACAGTGGGTGATAGGGAGAGGCAGAGGGTAACAGGGAAAAACAGTGGATGACAGGAAGAGGCTGACTGGGGCAGCAGTGGGCCTCTTAGTCCTCAGGGTCTGCTGCACCAATGGTAGTTCCGCCTCTGATGCTGGTACAGTATATGAGCGGACAGGCCAGGAATGAAGCATGACCCTGACAAAGCCGCCAGAAAATCCATCTTTGCGGCTGTTCTATCTTTGAACTTACTATTAATAGCAATGCAGGAAATTAGTGGGATCGTTGCAGCACAAGGGTAAAGGGGCAGGAGGTCAGATGCCCTTGTGCCAATAGCAATACAGGAAGTTAGTGGGGACGTTGCAGCACAGGGGTAAAGGGGCAGGAGGTCAGATGCCCTTGTGCCAATAGCAATACAGGAAGTTAGTTGGGACGTTGCAGCACAGGGGTAAAGGGGCAGAAGGTCAGCTGCCCTTGTGCCATACTTGTCTTCAAAGACGAGACTGGCACTGAGAGACAGATCTTTGTGCCGTACAGTTTAAATGTTTCTTATGTCACACTGCCTTAAGAAAGAACAGGACCTTTGCCATGGTCGATCTAGAGCCTGTTGAACTTCTGGTGTCGTAAGGAGGCCCCAAACTAGTACTTTGCCTGGGGCCACATGGGCCTAACCAGGCTCAACTTACATGTGCAAGCCCTTCAGGACCAGATGTCGCCAACCTGCCCTGACGTGACTGAAGGCCGCATCACTCTTTGATCTGGAGAACTTGCTATTATAAACAGTCCCTATTACAGGAAAGCGGCCAGGTTCTGCAAACGGTGGAGTATGACATCATTATGTACCCTGGTGGAGTATGACATCATTATGTACTCTGGTGGTGTATGACATCATTACGTACCCTGGTGCAGTATGACATCATTACGTACCCTGGTGCAGTATGACATCATTACGTACCCTGGCGGTGTATGACATCATTACGTACCCTGGTGGAGTATGACATCATTATGTACCCTGGTGGTGTATGACATCATTACGCACAGTGGTGCAGTATGACATCATTACGTACCCTGGTGCAGTATGACATCATTACGTACCCTGGTGGAGTATGACATCATTACGTACCCTGGTGGTGTATGACATCATTACGTACCCTGGTGGAGTATGATGTCATTACGTACCCTGGTGGAGTATGACATCATTATGTACCCTGGTGGAATATGACATTATTAAGCACCCGCCATGGGTGAGTGCACAAGGACCTCCCTTCTAATACTATATCCAGACCTCCCAAAATGAAATAGGAACTTAAATATTGCACCACAGGGCGATAAATCAGCGGGGATTACTCTTGTTTTCAGCCAATTGATTGCAAGCTTCCCTTGAATTCTTTCCCCCCATCAGTGCCAAACACACCTTGCAGATAACGCAGCGTACTTGGCCGCAATCCAGATTGCTATTTTAGATATGGAAAGAATTAATCAAAGTTTCTTATCTGAATACCTGGAGGGCAAACTTATGTCACGGACACAATATTCTTCAAGAGCGGGAGAGAGAGAGAGAGAGAGAGAGAGAGAGAGAGAGCAGCAGATCTTTGCAATTGTTGCCAGAGAAGGTATTCTGCAATTGCCACCTGATGCAGGTCTAGGACGCCTGGGTGCACCCCGGCAGTCTGGGCATCAGGCCAGCTCGGATTAACGGATCTGCAAATAGATGTGCCCTCCGGGATGGGCTCTTACATAACTCTCATGTCCAATGATCGCTGGGCGACATTGTCAACTCGTTTACATACAACTAACTCAATACCAGAACTAATGTAAACAGGAAACAAGAGTCAGAACTCAAAAATAAATACATAAAAGTACAAACGACAATTTGACATGTCAAAACAAAGACATGAACAATATCTAATTACCAGTCTAGACCATCCTATATAATAAAAATCTGGCTGCTTGTGTATGGGGGAATTCAAGTATTGTGCCTGCCAGGGTCCAAGTGTTGCTCCAATGGAAGGATGGGGGGGGGGGGGGGGGGGAAGCGGCAAAGCCGCTAGCGCTGTCCTTACTGTCATGTTCGTCATTTTGATGGCCTGGTAACTAGTCCTCCTATAAATAACATTAATAAGTTTACACAAATCATTTTTTTACTTAATATTTTAATTGTAGCCTTGCATCAGCTATCTCCCTTAGGGGGGTATGCAATCTGTCCCCGCGACAGCCGTGATCTTGGCCCGTTTGCGGTCAGATTGAGCGCATAACGACAGACGGGATTCAATGTCCCGCCTGCCGATGGGCGCAAAGGGGGCGTGGCTGCGAAAACGGCCGTGGATTGTCGATCTGTGGCCCGGATAACGACAATCCACGGCCTTTATCGGCAGAACGGGCCCGACAGCTTCTGAAGTCGGGCCCGTTCTGCCGTGATCCTGCATCAATGCTGTCGTTAATGACAGCATTGAATAGGGACCCGCCACTATTTCCCACGTCGGAAATAGCGGTGGCACATTGCATACCCCCCCCCATAGACTACAATATTTAATTGCTATTAACAGTGCAAATACTGTAAATTTGTGACCATAGATATTCTTGTACATCAAGAGACAGGGCAGAAACAACTATGGGGGTATTCAATTAGTCCGTTTTTCACGTAGGCAAAAAAAAGAGACTATTTCGGCACCTATTCAATTGCGAACATTTTCACCTGTTTTATTTTTTACAGTTTTCGTTCATGCCTTTTTGTGCTTTCTTACAAAAAAATATATATATATATAAAAAAAGGTGCGAAACACACGCAATTTCCCCCAAATTTGCTGATCCACGTGTTTTTTGTGCCTGTGTACAGATTTTCACCTAGGTGAAAATTTTTTGGCACGATTCAATACCAAAAAGGGTCGATTATATCTAAACGATGAAAATTGGGCAGACTAGATGGGCCAAGTGGTTCTTATCTACCGTCAATTTCTGTTTCTACAGTGTATGGAAAGGTCATCAGACCAAAACACAGCGCAGGACACTTGTATGGACATAGTAAACCTACAGTTCCAGTGATTTCCATCCATATAGCAAAAACTACAGTGGAACATGGAGCAATCGTTTTATCGTATAATTGGCTACAAGACATTGGCCTACAGTATAATGAGAAACATAAAAGGAAACTCTCTGCCCCTTTAAAGCTTAGCTTTTCTCAAGGATTAAATACGACCTTTGCTTTTCTCACCCCCGAATAGACGTTCTGGCCAGAAGGAACGACCTCAAAGTTTATAAAAGGTATTCGGTATTCTAAATGGGGACGGGCAAGTGTGCAGGCACCGCAAATAGCATGCCTTAAAGCCTAAATACCCCACAGCTGTCAAGTGTCATGTCACTTCAAATACACTCCAGTGCGGCAAACAAACAACTGTGGGCGATGGGCAATGGTATGTTTAAAAAGAGGGGCTTAGAATCCCACTTGTGCGAGGAAGACTGAGCTTTTGGGCAAACAACCTGTGGAGAACCCTTCTGTAAATATACTGCGGAACAGCTTCTGGAGTTGGCCTTGCATGGTCAATGGACAATGGTCCAAAACCAACTCCAGCCACGCTGTAATCCGAAGTTCCACAAGAGCTAGAGAGTCAGGGTATAACCACCAAAGGGGATAAGTGACTATAAAACGATGACACGAATTCCCGTATTCAGCTGCGCTTATAATTTCTTTTTCCCTGTGAACTGAAACATATGGCTTCTGTCTCCTGACAGCGAAAAAGAAGTTTAAAGAGATCACAATGACTAATTAACGCAAACTCCACATTAAGCAATAATTTCAGATATGCGCTGTAACTGTGATTATGGAAAGAAATGTGCTTTATACACAAAGTCAGGCTCTTGCTGGGAAATTCAGAGTAACCTCGTACCAGCTGCCACCACTCCCTGCCCGGGGGGGGGGGGGGGGGGGGTGTCCCAATCATGCGTGGTCAGTCCCACATTCCAGTACAGGCCACGGAGCACAGATAGCATCATACATGAGGGAAGCAAGACAGCAATATATTTCTCTGTGACGGGGAGGTTTGTGTCTGAAGCTGGACATACACTGTAGCACCGCCTGGAGTTGGCTGAATGGTTTGGTGACTCTAAATCAGGGGTGGCCAAAAAGATCTTCGAGATCTACAAAAAGTTCACATTTTTCAGACCACCTAGCTGGTGCACGGGTGCAGTCATTACTAACTATCACACATCCCCCACCAGGCTGGGCCACAGGTGCAGTCATTATTATCACATTTCCCAGACCACCTATCTGGTGCACAGGTGCAGTCATTACTAACTGTCACATTTCCCAGACCTACTAGCTGGTGCACAGGTGCAGTCTTTACTGTCACATTTCCTAGACCCCCTAGCTGGAGCACAGGTGTAGTCATTACTAACTGTCGCATTTCCCAGACCCCCTAGCTGGTGCACAGGTGCAGTCATTACTATCACACATCCCCCACCAGGCTGGGCCACAGGTGCAGTCATTATTATTACATTTCCCAGACCACCTATCTGGTGCACAGGTGCAGTCATTACTAACTTTCACATTTCCCAGACCAACTAGCTGGTGCACAGGTGCAATCATTACTGTCACATTTCCCAGACCAACTAGCTGGTGCACAGGTGCAGTCATTACTGTCACATTTCCCAGACCACCTAGCTGGAGCACAGGTGCAGTCATTACTGTCACATTTCCCAGACCACTTAACTGGTGCACAGGTGTAGTCATTACTAACTGTCACATTTCCCAGACCACCTAGCTGGAGCACAGGTGCAGTCATTACTGTCACATTTCCCAGACCACCTAACTGGTGCACAGGTGTAGTCATTACTAACTGTCACATTTCCCAGACCACCTAGCTGGAGCACAGGTGCAGTCATTACTGTCACATTTCCCAGACCACCTAGCTGGTGCACAGGTGCAGTCATTTCTAACTGACACACTCTACATGTTTGTAGATCTCAAGGCCTGGCTTGGTCATCCCTGCTCTAAATAAACTAAACATTACAGACGGTTTGATATCTGTTTTCAGGCTGGGATATAGACTCCCCGGCTATATCATGCATTACCCTACACCAAAGTTTGTATGACACTGTGCAGCACACAACTAGATGAAGGAATATCTTGTATTAGGTCTATTAAAATATCAAACATTTTCCTGTATCTCCTTCGGCTCGGCACTGGCCACACAGGAAATGTTCCTAAAGCTGTAGCCATAATGATCCTTTAGAAAGACCTGGCTGTTGTGATGTCTGCGGCAGCTGCTAATGAAGACATGGGAAGGATTGTGGCCACGACATCGTCTTGTAAATGATACAGAAACATATATTTTTAGGGCATAAGGTGAAGATATAAAGGAAAGTCCACATTCATGGAGATGTTTTGTTGGTTTTAAATAGTCTGTTTTGCAATGGGAACCCCTCTCTAACCTGCACAGAATGTGCATTTGCCTGTCATTTTCAGGGACCAGCCGTAGTGGGGCATCATCACCTGGGTAGACAACTGTGGTGGAACGCAGCACCCGGATTGCAGGGGAGAGAGATATACAGTACTGGAGGCACTCATTAGTGTCTACGCGTCAGGATGGGTCATGGGACACAATGGCCTATGCCACACACACACCAACCAAATTGCCTGGACCATGGCTGCTACCCAGAAGCTCACCTGAATGGGGAACTTGGATACTCCATACCTACGATTAACCCACAATTGCTACACTTCCTGACAGTGAACCATAACCTGAGGACTTGCCAGCCTGATCCATGCCTCCACCCTCATCCATGCATGCCAGCTTCCTGTACCCCTCCTACACTCTTTGGTACCCACAAGGACATCAGCCCTGCATCACCCAACAGGTGTGGTGGGAGGTGGTATGGTTATGTGCGGGCTGGCATGAGAGATTAATGTTATATCTTGGCATTCGGGATATTGAGGTTGAGCCAAGGTTAAAAACTGTTTCTGTAACGGGTGGGAAGGGCAGATTGATTGGGGCACCCCTGAATGGCCGGCAGGGGCTGACCCTTTTCTAGATGTTGAGGGAGTAGGATGTTGGGTGGTTCAGTGCCTGCCATGGCCTCAGCGACCACCTGGTGTAAATATGAAGACAAATAGGTTCATCTGTGACGGTGGGAAAGAGTGTGATTGGACAAAGCCCACCGCTGCCACGACAACAAACCTCCAGGTGAGACAGAACGTACCCTTGCTCCAGCAGACTAGGTAACTGGCAGCTCTGCATTCTGAGGACAGACACAGAGGCTTTGAACGGCATCACACGGAATGGGATATGCCAGGCAGGAATCGGCAAGAGCGCTCAGAGCTGGCATCAAAGCCCAACCGCGTCACCCTCCCTGCACACCATCAATACGCATCTGTGTTTTGTTATAAATAAAACACAATCAGCATCATTTATATCAAAGGATTTGAATGCAAAAGGAAATTGGCAACGGCGTGCCGAAAGCGGGATGTTGTCAATTAGCCCAGGGCCATCATCATCACTGAGGCGGAGCCTGTAAATCTGGGGGATTGCATCTGATTACACGGAGATTGTCCTTAGATGCTCTTCATTGTCTGCATTGTCATATCACCATCTCTCTGGCGCTTCAGCTACGGGGGAGCTAGAAATGGGCGTGGTCTGTGCACCTGCCTCTGTTTTACCCCTAACTAATACTCAGCCACGTTACAGAGACTGTACATCAGTGGCATCAAACTCGTGGCCCTCCAGCTGCTGTGGAACTACACATCTCAGCATACCCTGCCACAGATGTTATATGATGAATTTTTAAAACTGTGGCAGGGCATGCTGGGACACGTAGTTCCACAACAGCTGGAGGGCCACGAGTTTGACACCACTGCTGTATATACTACTTTATAAAGCCATAGAAAAAACCTTCTTTTGTATACTTGTCTGTCTTATCTGTAATTGTCCTGCGTACTTTAGGCCTGATTCAGCCCTGATCGCTAGGCAGCGTATATTTGCTGTCCGCCACCACGCCAAACTAACCCTCTGCCCCCTCCCCCCCCCCCCGCGCACATCCCTGCACTAGCGTATGCCCAGCGTTTCTATGGCCGTGGCAATAAAATGCTCCTACCTACCCATCCTGGACCTTTTCAGGTGTCCATCTTTTTTGCTTGTCTTGACCTTTTGTCACTGTCAACATTGTGTATGTTAACCCTTTGTTGTCAACCCAGACATTGTCGACCCTCATGAACCCCCCACCACCGCCACCCCTCTCTCCAATGGCTGAATCAGGAAAGTGATGGGAAAACAATGGAACAGTTCTGGGGATTGCGATCGGATATACCAGTAACAAGAATACAAATCTAAGGTTCTCATGTATTTACCATCATGATACATGCAATCAATCATGTGCTGTACCCGTGGTTAATTCATGGATAAACTGGAGTTTTCTGTTTTCAGGATGATGTATCCTCTAACAAAAAACATGACAGAACAATCTTGGGAAATAACCTTTATGTGATTGATACGGCTACACAAATTGTAAGCTAGGTGGCCTACTTTCCTACTATTCCATCATATACTGTACTACCATTGAATGAATTCCTCTGTGCGGACGCATAAGAGCCGATGTGTAAGCGCACACATGTGCTCGCAGCGTAGGGAGGGGAGTCGGACGGCGGGAGGGGCGTGCGTTAACCCACTAATCTCTTACCTATTATAATAACTGTACTTCAAGGTGCTATCCAATAAAAGCAATGCATGCCTCTGCGCTATGATTCATCTAAGCCTTCCCGTAAGTGGATCGTATAGAAGCACATCCCCACAACTAATCAGTGCCACGGGATCCAACCAAATCCTCGCACTGATTACATCACTGAGCGATAAAGTCAGACTTAAAACGGCAGGAAACGTGCTGGGAATTGTATGCACGATAAAAGACCGGCAAAGCTAGAATACATAAAACAAACTGGCAGGATTCCTGTCCTTTAAAGAAATCTCTTTTAATGGCTTCGTTTAATAGACACATACTCAGAACTTGGGTGATCGCAAACACATGTCCCATAAGAGGGAGTTTGATGTATAGTAAATTGAGGGCTTTAAATTGGCAACATCTGTGTTCTCCCTCAAAAAAAGCAGCGGCTGCCAAGCCCCTAAAAACACATGGGAGGTTCAGCGGTCGCTTTGGCGTAATGTTTACCAAACAAAAAGTGAGGGGGTGGCGGTTCTAAAGAGCGCTGCAGACCCAACACGTCACAAAGCTAAGGACCACGGAACCTGCCCGCTACCATGATCTACTGTCTCAATCAGTTGAGGTGAGATCAGATCCGGAAATTATGGGGGCAACAAGAGGGGGGGGGGGGGTGTTTTAAATAAAGCACGTGGCTAAAATCCAATGAACTTCATTATAGACAGGGAGGCTGAGATCCCAGTTGGATATGGCTTTGGGGGGATGATTCGGGTTGACTTGAAATATAGCGAGTTCGGCCCCGTCCCAATGTTTTGGAGACAGCGCATACGCAATGGGCGGTATTCAATGACTTTTATCGCCAGTCACGGCGATACTGTTTTTAGATTCGCCATCAATTCGCCGGCTTTTTTGCAGCGATTCACCGGGACTCGCCGAGTCACCCTATTCAACGTGGCTGAGATTCGCCGCCCCTAACGGCAAATCTCAGCCAATCCAGGGTATCCCTAAACAGCTCCATTACTGTAGTCAGTGTTTAAGAAATTGCATTGAAATGCAAAAAAAATGCAAATTACCCTGAAAAAACGATTCCAATACAGCAGACTGCAAAAGCTGTGTAATCTCCTCAAAGGCCAAACGAAGGAGTGAGATGGGGAGGAGATTCATGGGTAATTGAGGTGAATCATGGGTAATAACAATGCATTGTGGGAGAAAAAAAAAATACCAGAAAAAATTAAATATATATTTATATAGCACTTCTACAACCATAAAATCACACAAGGGCAGCAAATAATATTAGATTACACTTGCAGAGTTAAATTGAACACTTAAAACCAATTATTTCAGAAGTTCATATAAAAGTTCACCATAAAAAGATGACGAGGGAAACCCGGTGAAGAACGGCGATAAGAATCAAGAAATAGATTCGCCAACTTCTCATTGAATACATTATTGGCGAATCCCAATGAAAAATCCTATTGACAAAGCCCGGCGATTTGCAGCGAATAACATATGGCGAATTGTCCTTCATTCGCCGGTCGCCATCGGCGAATATAGCTCATTGAATAGGGTGATTCGCTTTTGGAGCTCCAAAAATCGCCGACACACACGAAAAAATCACAGATTCACCATAAAACTTGGCGAATCTGCCTCATTGAATACCGCCCAATGTGTATTATGCACATTTGCACCCTCCTTTGCGAATGGTTTTGGCGACTTGCATAATCGCCGAGCCGTACGCAAACATCGGGGTGGGGGCAGACAGCAGCAGGAATGGGGCTCGCCCATAGGAACGCCCATCTTTTTTGGGTGTCCACATGAAAATGGGGTGTTCCCATGGCTACGCAGGTGGGCCGATTCCTGTCGAAGCGGGCGGCTGATGACCTGTGATGTCAGCCGCTTACCCTGTCTTCGTCCAGGCGCATGTAAATAGAAGTCAGTTTTCCCCTAATTGCAAAGGCAGGAGAAATCATTCGATGGTCGTGACCATCGAATGATTTCTCCTGCAGCGTAGGCATGCGAGGAGATGTGTTTTCGATACACATGTCCGTGAATGCTACCTAGGGAAATCGGCAACAGCGCGGGGTGCTGGCTCTTGGACGGGCGGTGATTCAGGCCCTCGGTAAGCTGCAATGTTCAATTACTTCCTGTCCTTAAAGTAAAAAAAAAAAAAAAAAAAATATTTGTGCTTCTTTGGAACTT
>NC_139225.1:24517162-24615613 GCF_055691185.1 Crinia signifera
CTTAGCATCCACCTTATGTCCTCATAGTCAGAACAGGGCATACCCATTCTCCTCACCTGAGGAGAACTCAGACATCTGCAGCATAAGCTCACTGATCAGAGACAACACCAGGCAAGGAGAGGACCAGCAGTGGCCTTCCCGAGTATGCTCCACCACACAATTCCAGAGAGAGAACCTGCAGTGGCCTCCCTGAGTGTGTCCCACCATACAATACGAGAGAGAGAACCAGCAGTGACCTCCCTGAGAATGTCCCACCACACAATCCCAGAGAACCAGCAGTGGCCTCCCTGAGCATGTCCCACCACACAATCCCAGAGAGAGAGGACCAGCAGTGGCCTCGTGAGCGTGTGCCACCACACAATCCCAGAGAGAGAACCAGCAATGGCCTCTCTGAGCGTGCTCCACCACACAATCGCAGAGAGAGAACCTGCAGTGGTCTCCCTGAGTGTGTCCTACCATACAATACGAGAGAGAGAACCAGCAATGGCCTCCCTCAGTGTCTCCCACCACACAATCCCAGAGAGAGGACCAGCAGTGGCCTCGTGAGTGTGTTCCACCACGCAATCCCAGAAAAAGGACCAGCAGCGGCCTCCCTGATCGCGTCCACCACACATTCCCAGAGAGAGGACCAGCAGTGGCCTCCTGAGTGTGTCCCACCACACAATCCCAGAGAGGGCCAGTAGTGGCCTCGGTGAGTGTGTCTCACCACACAATCCCAGAGAGAGAACCAGCAGTGGCCTCCCTGAATGTGTCCCACCTTGCAATCCCAGAAAGAGAACCAGCAGTGGCCTGCATCAGCATTTCCCACCACACAATCCCAGAGAGAGGATCAGAAGTGGCCTCCTGAGCGTGTCCCACCACACAATCACAGAGAGAGAACCAGCAGTGGCCTCCCTGGGCATGTCCCACCACGCAATCCCAGAGAGAGAAACTGCAGTGGCCTCCTTCAGCGCTTCCCACCACACAATCCCAGAGAGAGGACCAGAAGTGGCCTCCCTGAACATGTCCCACCACATAATCCCAGAGAGAGGACCAGCAGTGGCCTCCCTGAGCATGTCCCACCACACAATCCCAGAGAGAGGACCAGCAGTGGCCTCCTTCAGCGCTTCCCACCACACATACCTAGAGAGAGGACCAGAAGTGGCCTCCATGAACATGTCCCACCACATAATCCAAGAGAGAGGACCAGCAGTGGCCTCCCTGAGCATGTCCCACCACACAATCCCAAAGAGAGGACCAGCAGCAGCCTCCTTGAGCATATCCCACCACACAATCCCAGATTGAGGACCAGCAGCGGCCACCCTGAGTGTGTCCCAATACACAATCCCAGAGAGAGGACCAGCACTTGCCTCCCTGAGCATGTCCCACCACACAACCCCAGATTGAGGACCAGAAGCGGCCTCCCTGAGTGTGTCCCACTACACAATCCCAGAGAGAGGACCAGCAACGAATATGCTGCGCTATATAAGAAACTGTAAATAAATAAGGAGCAACTCCTTTTTGAAGACTTTTGACCCAGTAATTTTGTATCTATGGAAAAGGAAGGGAGTCAAACTGGGGATAAAAGTGGAGTAATATGAAATTCTATAGCTATGACATCACTTCACTTTTACCCCAGTCCTTCCTCCACTTTCACAAAAGCAGATATCTACTTGTCACTGTGCCATTTCTCCAGATGTCTTGTCAGCAGTGTATACCCTAGGGGGTTACAGTACACAGGATATATAGTGATATACAGTGATCAAGTACTAGCGTATCATTGCCAAGAAACAGTCCATACAAATATTTATAATATACATACACACATACATTCATATACACACACACACACACACACATTAATGTATATTATCATTTTAGGGTATCAATCTGTTGTGGAAGTACAACTACCAGCATGCCCATCGAACCACAGCACAGGAGCTGACCTGTATGTGGTCTATCTCTTAACTAAAACTATTAAGCTGCATAGACAGTACTGGCTAAATAATAAAATAAATTGAACTTTTTTACAAACATTTGCAGAACCTGAAATCACAAAACTGGAAATTTTGTAAAACATTTTCTCCCCAGCTGAGAACAATCTGGGTTCCACTCAAATAAAGCCACACAAGTCCAGGTTCACACACAACGATGGCTGTAAAGTAATTACAAAATAACGGGGAATGATCATTATATATAACATCATCCGGAACAGATACAGATTCGTGTTTTAAACCTACAATATAAACCTTAATATTGCATAAAGAGCTGCAACATCCACAGTAAAGGGAACAGAATTTGCGGAGTGGTAAACAGTGGCTACGGCAGGGTACCAGGTGATGCAAGTCACCAGCTGAATGCTAGAATACAGTGTAACCCTGAGCACACCCTTCCACTGGAAATTCAGCCCAAAAAAAAACAGCAACTGGCATTAACACCCTCTAGAAAAAGATAGGTTTCCTAATCTAATGCCTCACATTACAGAACACGGAGCAAGAAACAATTCTGCAAATAAGCTTAGATCCTTAGATATCAATCACTAAGTGCTACAAAAAAAAACAGCCAATATTAATTTGGGAGTGCAGCAGGCTGAGATTTACATGAAACACAGCTGTACACATCAGTAACTGGAGACCGGGAGTTCCACCAACAGACTATAGGTGGCGCAATGCTGCTAGCTTCACATAAGAGAAAGGGGGGGGGGGGGTAGAGAGAGAAAAAAGTTTCTCAAGTTTGTAAGCTGGTTGCAGAATGAGCCAAGATTACTTGTCAGAAAGTTTTCTCTGTGCATTGGAGGCTGAATTATGAAATATCTGAGAAGGAAAGGAGGGGACGCAGGCAGCAAGAATAGGTGTGGAGTCCCTGGGGATGGATGAGGGACTCACACAAGTCTGGATTCTAGATGCTTTGCCCTTAAATGGGCCTCCTAATGAGTAGGATCCAAGAGAAGACAATATGTTCTGCACAAACGCTAACACAACCCGAAGGGGGTATAAGTACAAGAGCACAGGTATAATGGACAGATCACTGGTGCTTTATGGGAAGGCTTAGGCTGAGGACAGCAAGGTGCCAGTTCAGGGTTAGAGGGTCCTTACCTGCATGGCACTGGGAACATAAAAAGCTTAGTGCTACAAGAAGGGACAAGTCCTTTCTCCAAGTTCTTCTTTTCCATCTCGTATGAGTATCCATCATTACGTTCACCAACCTGAGGCCAAATCCTTAGGATTCAGAGATCCTCAATTTAAAACTTGGAATGCAAAAAGGAGGAAATCGTTAGGGCAGGAACCCTGGAGGGTCTGCAGGTTTATAAAGCCATTAGATTGTGATTTTGGGGGGTGTTTGGGGGTAGCTGTACTTTCTGGGCAGTGACTTTGAGTGTCTGCAAAGCCCCAGGTCCTCCTGTTCCTTCTCCTCTCCTGTTCCCTTCTCTGGTCTGGTCCTACTGGGGTTGTCTTGAGAAGTGATGCCCCCTTGTCAACCGATTGGAGACTGCAAAACCTTTTTAGGGAGATGTAAGGACTGGTGAGTCCCAGACAGGGACAGCAAATCAGAAGCCGAAATGCTTTTGCTAGTTCAGCCTTCTTTCTCTGGGATCAGGAAAAGGGGGAGAGAGGGTGGGGAGAGGAGTGGAGGGGGGAGGAAAGATTGTGTTAAAAAAAAAATAAAAAAGTTTGGAGAAGAGAGGGAAAAAAAAAGTTTGGGACAGAGGCATGTTCAGAGACCACGCCGCGAGGGGTTAAACAGAGAACATTCCCAAGACCCAGCTCGTTTTCTGTAACCTCAGGCAGACAAGCAGTGCTAAACTGGAGAACAGATGATTTTCTTTTTTTACTGGCTGTGGGCGCCCAGTTCCAGAAGAATACAAAAGCATTAGGCTATGCACACAGACTGGAGATCTGGTTAAACAGCTGTCACTGCAGGGGACAGTGATTGGCAGCTGAGGCTACCAAGAGGTTCTGCAGTAGCTGCGCATAAGTCTTGTTACAGAGCCAAGTGATGCAGTACTGCACTGGCTCACCTTTATTAGTGCCCCCGCTTTTTTTAATGCCTCCAAAACTTTGATGCAGAATTAGACGTATGCCTTTGCAATCCCGCACTGCGTATACCCCAAACCTGGGCACATGTTGGTGGAACTGAGAGCTAAGCAAATCTGTTTCCCAGACCAGTCTTCTGCAGCTGCTTTAAGGGCAGGTGAATCTGTCCACTGATTAGGCGTAAACCAAGTGTGCACATAGAGCTGGCCGCACCGAATGTTAGTACAGCACTATGTATAGCTATACATGCATTTACTTATGTGTATGCTATAACATCACTGGGTCAGATTCAGAGGTGCTGGGTCCTCTCTAGCATCTTTTGGCGGTCCTGCAGATGCGATAATGAAAAAGATAGTTTCAGCCTTCCCCTAGCGTACTAGTGTTACAGCAGTGGTTGACCATCGGCATGCCATCGACATCTACCTAACCTATGGCAGCTGCAGTTTCTCTGTCTGTCTGTATGGACTCTGTGGAACCAGCCGCTATCACTAACTAGCACCTGACCCTCCGGAACAGGAACTCTGATCTGTCCTACAGGGTCCGCCTCTGAATCAGTTCCAAGGTGTCAATGTCTAGAATTATTATTGTAATTAAACTTCTTATACCAAATCTCAATACCCACAATAAGAGTTGGGCTGTATGCCCATGTCTACTGAAATACAAACCTACTTCTCAAAGCTCACCAAGGCAACCTAAGACCATGGAACAACTATATACTTTCCTGCTGCTGTTACATGGAGCATTAGCCACTACACTGCCAAAATATGGTGGAATCTTGGACCTTCTTTGGTCACAACAATGAAGTATGCCCTTTCCATTTCCCCAATCTGCCCACTTGTGTCATCTTCTGCCAACGGATGCTACTCAAAATGTTCCCCTGCCATACCAGGACCCATTATTAATGACATAACTTGTTGCCCAAGCCTTCTTTTGCCATAACATGTTGCCATTGCTCATCTGCCATACCATTCCCCCCCAAATCCTTCCTCTGCTGTAGCATTGAACCTGATCCCTTCCTCTGCCAAGACACGGTGCACAAGCCTTTCCTCTGCCACAACATGGTGTCCATGCTCTTTCTCTGACATGACACGGTACCTGAGCCTTTCCTCTGCCACAACACAGGGCCCAAGCCCTTCCTCTGCCACAACACCATGCAGCATCCCTTCATCTTGCACGACACAGTGCCCAAGCCCTTCCTCTGCCACAGTATGGTCCCAGAAATCTTCCTCAGCCATGAAATGGTGGCCATGCCCTCTTTTCCATAACACGGTACCTGAGACCTTCATCTGCCAAAACACGGTACCTGAGCCCTTCCTCTGCCACAAAACAGTGACCAAGCCCGTCTTCAGCCATGACATAATGCCTCAGCCCTTCCTCTGCCATGACACAGTGCCCAAGCCCTTCCTCTGCCACAGTATGGTGACTGAGATCTTCCTCAGCCATGAAATGGTGTCCATGCCCTTTCTTTTCCATAACACGGTACCTGAGCCCTTTATCTGCCACAACACAGGGCCCAAGCCCTTCCTTCTGGCACAACACCATGCAGGAGCCCTTCATCTTGCACGACACAGTGCCTAAGCTCTTCCTTTGCCACAGAATGGTGCCTGAGATCTTCCTCAGCCATAAAATGGTGTCCATGCCCTCTTTTCCATAACACGGTACCTGAGCCCTTTCTCTGCCACAAAACAGTGACCAAGGCCATCTTCAGCCACGACATAATGCCTAAGCCCTTCCTCTGCCACGATAATGCCCAAGCCCTTCTTCTGCCATGACACAATCCAAGCCCTTCTTCTGCCACGACACAATGTCCAAGCCCTTCCTCTGTCACGACACAATGTTGAGTCTTTCCTCTGTCAAGACACGATGCTCATGCTCTACATCTGCCAAAATGTGGTGCCTCAGACCATTGTCTGACACAACGCAGTACCTACGCTCTTCCTCAGATGTGACAGGATTCCCTAGCCCTTCCTCTGTGATGATGTAATACCTGATCCCTCTGTCATAAGGAGATGCCTGAGCCCTTTCTCTGCCATAACATGGTGCTTGAGCCCTTCCTCTGCCACAACATGCTGCTTGAGCCCTTCCTCTGCCGTAAATTGCTGCTTGAGCCCTTCCTCCCCCATAGCGAGGTTCCTGAGCCCTTCCTCCACCATAGTGAGGTTCCTGAGCCCTTCCTCCACCATAGCGAGGTTCCTGAGCCCTTCCTCCATCATAGCGAGGTTTCTGAGCCCTTCCTCCATCATAGCGAGGTTCCTGAGCCCTTCCTCTTCTATAATCTGGTGTCGGAGCCAGATGGAGTTAAAATCCCGGCAGTCCAAATACCAACGCCGGAATCCCAACCGCCGAAATCCTGACAATTTCTCCCTCTATGGGTGTCCACGACACCCATAGAGGAAGAATAAAATAGTGTGCAAGCGTAGCGAGGCACCGGGCCTGCTGTGTGGCAAACGCAGTGAGCCTGCAAGGGGGCAATCCACGGCACCCCCTTGTCGGGATTTCGGCGTAGGTATTTCGACCGCCGGGATTCCAACTGCCGGGATTTAGTACTGAATCCGTCGGAGCCCTTCCTCTACCATGAAATTGGATTGTATCTAACTGACTACACTCTGTACACCTATCCCATCTTCTGCCTTAACATGATTAACATGATGCCCAAGCCCTTTTCCTTTAGTAATCTAGCCTTTATGTAGGAAAATGTATAACCTGGTCCTTCTTCTGACACATATCACTTACTCTTCCACAACGTGGACACTTGGCTTTTCACCAACCTCATCCAGCAGTAAAATTGAGCAGCCCATCAATTTTTTATTAAATACTTGAATCTGGATAAAAGGAACATGCCTGCAGAGCACATGCTTGGTTGGTGTAAATTTCATAGAGATACTAAGTTCCACACTGGATGTATTCTCAGCATGAAGAATCATCACATTTCTCTTACAAGACTAAGGGATCATAGGTTTCCGCTCCAGAACATAATGGGAGCGGCCAAAAGTTCTAACATGATATATAGAGTATTCTATAGCACTTGTTCATATCTAGACTGACGTGAAAGACCCAGTATAGCCAACGAAGGACAGCAGTTCATCTTGTTGCTACGTTCAGGGGATAATTCTACCTTCTTGCCTCCATCTTATCACTGCATACAGTACTGTATATCTGCCAGACTCTTGGCTTCCTGAAGCTCCCAGCCCAGTATATACTGAATACAGGGACGAAACGAAATGGGATGAAAGGGCAAAGAAAAAAAAAATGTGTTGCAACTTTCTGCTCAACAAGGAATTTGTTTGAATGAACCTCGGGTATGAAAAAGTCCATTGATGCGAAGGCTCCATTAACTAGGTGGCTCTGGCGTGCGGTCAGCAGGGGTGTAAAACATGTATCATTAGGAAACATGCAGCATGGACGGTACGTGTAATACACACATCTCAGAGATTTGCATGAAGGATAAATCTCGGCTATAAATCTTACCAATTCTATAAATGTGACACTTGTTGGGAATCCCTGAAACTGGGTGGTAAGTTATATAAAACATGCTCTAAAGAACTCATCCCGTTCCTGAGTTCTGCGTGTCCAAGACAGTACTTGGGGGTCAAACTAAAATCTCTCTAATATGCCTGATATGTAATGTTTGCGTGGGCAATGCACTTTTCCTTGCACCCATAGACTAATCACCATGACAACAAGTTTAAAATAACTTGTAAGGAAACAGTATCTGGCAGTGGCGCAACCAGAACTTTGGGAGCCCAATGTTAACATATTGAAGAGGCCCGTCCCAATGCTTCCTGAGAGACATTTTTTGGACCACAATAGTGCCCTAGTTAATATCATGCCCCATAGTAATCCCCTAGGCTTATTTTATGAGCCACCTTAGTTTTCTTGTTTACATATCAGCTTGTAGGGCTGCCAGTACACATTATACCCAATTTGCATTACAACATACAGGTGTTCCTAGTACATATGCCACATTACAGTGCCCCCTGTTCATATTGCACCACATTACAGTGCCCCCTGTTCATATTGCGCCACATTATAGTGCCTCCATTTCATATGTCACATTAGAGTGCCCCTAGTTAAAATGATGCCACATTACAGTGCCCCAGTTCATGTTATGCCACATCATAGTGCCTCTATTTTAAATTATGCCACATTACAGTGCCCCAGGTCATGTTATGCCACATCATAGTGCCTCTATTTGACATTGTGCTACATTAGAGTGCCTTAGTTCTTATCATGTACCATTATAGTGCACTTCACATTATGGGCAGATCAGATTATGACACATTACAGTGGTCTCCAGTTCATATTGTGCCAAATAGCAGTGGCCTCCAGCTCCACTTATGCCATATTACAGTTCCCCCTTACCATTATACACCCCTCACGCTGAGAATGCAATGCCACACAATACAGGCTGGGCAATGTATCAGACTCAGTTGCTTAGCAGGCAAATCTGGGAAATTGATATGCAATGATACAAGTTGATTCTATCACCTGCAACATGCGTAATCTTTTCTGATGGGCTGCTCGTGTATTGATCCGTGTAGCTGACAGCAATTCATTATTTGATGTCCTGTTATGGTGGTTAAATCAAATTGTCCTTTAAATATGGTCTTCTACAGGGAAGCCTACACGTAACCAATGCTGCCAATGACGATGACTGCAAGAGGAGAGCTCAATGACTGAAAACGGAATAAATATCAGGGGGTACGTTGGACAGCAGCCAAAGCAACCAAGGCATTTATAGAGTTCTATGAGAAGAATTGTCTAATGGGAGGAATTCATGGAACACTGAAGAGAACAACGTTAGAGTTAGGCTACAGTAGTGGAGGGTTAGACCACAGGAGGGGATGCCAGAGTTAGACTGCGGCTGTGGAGGGTTAGATAGGCTACGGTAGGGGATGTCACCATTAGACTGCAGAATTAGACTACAGGATGGGAGGTTAAAGTTAGCACTCGGAGGAGGGTTAGACTATGGTAGCAAAGGATTAAGGTCAGGCTGCGGGAGGGGGGTCTAAATTTAATTACTAGAGAGTCAGGATTAGTTATACCACCAAAGTATTCAGCAGGAACCGCCATACCAGGTGTGTAAGCACTCATCCACCAGGGATGCTTTGTTGACATTACATCAGGATAGATACAATGAATGTTGAGGTGATCAATGGCGACATGCCAAGCATATTGACAAATATACAACCCCTGGTGTGAAGTGGTCCTCTTAGTCCCATGTAACAGGACGAGGGCCTTCCAGGATGACCATTGCCGTGTGATGCGAGTGGCATCACACTGAGGTTACACATGCCATGGCCTTCTTCGTCACCCAACGGAAAATTCCAGAACTCCCAATGTCACGAAAAGGCCAGCTGGGTGACTTCACCAGAGAAAGTGGAGTTGCATCCGTCCGTATGGGATGTGGCAAAAATACTGAATCGTGGGCAGTCAGAATCTCAACACATCCTGGGTGCAAGTATAGGGGCTGGGGTTAAGGCTGGACCCTAGGAACCGGGTTATGGTTAGACCCTAGGGACCGGGTTAATATTAGACCCTAGGGACCGGGTAAAGGTTAGGATTAGGATGCGGGGGTTAGACTGTTGGGAGAGTGACATTAGACTGCAGGAGGGGTAAATTATGGGTGAGAATAGGGGTAGGGTGCAATACCTACCGGAGGTCCATTGTGGCGCCGCTGTCGGTCTCCTATCAAGATTTTGCACCTAACCCTTCCAGACAACGCCATGGCGGGCACCAGAACTCTTATTCAGGGACCTCAGTTCGGCATTTACGGTTTACGCTCACTACCTGCCTATTTCAGTAGAGTATAAGACTGTATTATACTGTACCTGCTAGGTATGTACTATGTCAATGAGACCTCCTATAGTTACCGATGAGCATTCTGAGACACATCTGCTCTTGCTGGCAGCAATGAGACAGGCAGGCCTTTCTCAGCTCCATGTAAATAGCGCTATTGTCTAAGTCTCCAGGTCTCAGGTTACAGTTACCCATATTAGGTAAGCACAGCGGGGAGAGGGTTAATAGAGACTCATTATTATTATTATAATAACCATTTTTGCAATGCCACAATGCCAGAACATGCACTGACAATGCCCAGAGAGAGTGTCAACCTAATCCAAGACGATTAAGGCAGACGGTGCAAGCTCACTCACACGTGCGCCATCATCATCCGGCGTCCTGAACGCCCTGCAACCAGATGAAATATGCGCTAGAGATAAAATGAAATGAATGTCTATGGCTCGTTCCAATATTTGCTTTCCGGGAGCTGTGCGAGCTTGTAGAGTCATGCGAGAAATGTTGGTGGCTTGTATCTATGTAACTGGGAATGAGAAAATTATTATTATAGTCAGATTATAATACAGCAAAGTGGCCGACACAAAGGTCCGTAGCTGCAGCCCAGACTTCCACCAAGGGGATGTGGTCGATAGTTTAACAGTGTCTAGGTCGACTTTTAAAAAGGTCGACCACGAGTGTTGGACAAGCAATCGATCAACACATGACAAAGGATGACATATACGCTAGATCGATATTTCGAAAAGGTGGACTCCAGTAAAAAGTTGACAAGTCAATGCTCAACACGGGAAAAGGTGGACACGAGTTTTTCTTTCATTTCTTTTTTTGATCCGGCTTGATCTTACTTCACTATCGATTTCGGCATAGAGTGCGAGCGAAGCAAGCCAAGTGTGAAAATGGGGTCGACTTTACCTGTGCCGACCAGTGGCATGTCGATCTTTTGCTCATGTTGACCATTTTCATGTGTCAACCTACTATTGTTGTAGATAATGTCGACAGTGCTGTTTAGCGCAGCGCGTGGTGGTCGGAGGGTTCACACTGACCTGCGACGCCGCTGAATGTACAAAGGAAAGGCACCATGTAGTATGCACTGTAAAATACTAGCCAAATACTAAGCACTGTTGGAGTTCATATTTCATATGGGATGTTGCTATGGGCAACCAATCAGAATATTTAGTTAGCAACTTCTATCTAGAATCTAATAGATAGTATCTGATAGGTTGCCGATAGCAACATCCCATGTGAACTCCTTTATTAGTAAAATTCCCCGTGTATCAGAAAAATTATAATAAACTCTGCAATATACAGGAGCGGCATAACTTCGCGGTGCCAAAAATATGGTCCCGTCCAGGGGCGTAACTATAGCACCGCAGCCCCCGCCACCGCGGGGGGGGGGGGGGGGGGGGGGGGGGGGCGGCGCTGTGCATGTGGGGGCGCCGGGGGCTGCGGTGCTATAGTTACCCCCCCCCCAATCCCCCGCAGACTTACGTATCTTGCTGGTCCCGGCGGCTCCGTTCTTCTGATGAAACTGTCTGCTGTACGGGGGCGGCCATTTTGTGGTGGTCCTCAGCAGAAGAACGGAGCCGCCGGGACCAGCGCGATAGGTAAGACTGCGGGGGAGGGGGTTAGCATAGGCGGCGGGGCGGCGGGGGGGGGGTGCTTGACGGGGCGGCGGCGGGTATGGGCGCCCCCCCCCCTAACGTAGCTACGCCACTGGTCCCGCCGACCGAGACCAGGTGACTTTGTCTGGAGGGGCCCTGATAATATGATGCATATGGTCGGATTTAGAGACTGGCGCAAAGCTGATGTTCCTCGCTACTGAGAGAATTTCATCAGTTGCTCACAATTGGGGCTTACAGCAATGGACCGTTTGGTATTGGGGGGGTGGTGTGGAATGGTTTCAAATCGCAGGTGTGTCATGGCGGTTGTTGAGGTTTGTAACAGAGGTCAGCTGCAAGGTCATACATACGGAAACATGGCTTCTGCGGGGAATAGTAGCGCACATGGGAGCGCCCAGCTGTTCATGGGCATCTCCATGAAAACGCTGCGAGTTCCCATGGTAATTTGGCCGTGATGCAGGTCTTGGGGGTGGGCAGCTGACGTCATCGGATATCAACTGCCCACCGTATTCACGTACCAGAGAGTGACTTAGATTTGCGAGCGCTTTAGAAATCATTTGAGTATCGGTGACCATCGAATGATTTTTGCCGAGCACAAAAGGCTGCGAATGAATGTTTATGCAAAATATCCCTTCGCATGTGTGCGAGGGAATTCGCCATGCAGGGGGGGGCGGACGTTCGTGCTGGGGGCCTTTAGTTGACTTGCAGCTTTGCAACTTGCAATAGTTTCCCCTGAAAGCAATATCTGAGCTCACCGGCAGCAGTCTCGCAGTTCCCGTGGCAACAAAGTAAGGAAATCACCACGCAACAACATTGGGCTCATCAAGCAACAACTTCACACGGACTTTACTAGGACAAAAAAAAAAATGAAACAATGCGAAGCCTTGGGAGATGCTCTCTGTGCGATTACAGTTGGGAACCGTGATTAAAAAGTTAATTCAAGATAATTGAGGTAGCAGCCATGAGCCAAATTAGTGCAAATGTATTAAGTCACAGCAATCAGAAAGTCACCAGAGGAGAAAATTACCCGACCTTCAACGTTGTTATTATAATATGAAATATCTCAATATCCAAAGGGTCGTTTCACCACTGCAGCAGCTCCGGGGAAGCACCAAGGAAATCTCTGTGCATCAGTTCTCGGGTTCATAGTTGTACAATGGAGAAATGATTCTGCAGGTTGCTGAATCCAAAGGATGAATCAGATGTCCGATCACAGTTGATTCTACACTGCACTGCAAGTCGATGTGCGCATCATCAGGGAAATAGCGGGTACACACAAGACAATTTCTCCTCAGGTGGTTTAATACAACTTCCCTATGATCTTGCGGTTGTCTGTCGGAAGATGTTCATTCCCATACCGACGATACTGCACACGCTTGTGCGCTATTCAATATGCTGCTTCATCTTTGGATGCAGTAGCGACCTAGAAATATGCTGACACCTTAGAAATAAAGATGTAAGCTGCCGCCATTACAGATCTGAAGGTGCCCATATATACGGTGCAATTGCCGGGTGCGATGAGATGCGCGCTCCCGTCACACAGCTCAAAAAGTATGTGCTGCACATGCTTTATGTACTAGATCTCATCTCATTGCATTTCTAAACCTATGCGATGTGATCTCGTCCAAATTGTGTACAATAATTGTACCGTGTATGGGCACCTTAAGTGCTATATCTAAAAAGCATTAGATCAACCATCGTCCGTCTAGGTAAGCCTGAATTTAAGTACAATGACCGCACAAACTCCGCAGCTGAGGAGACCAAATCTGCGTAGGGCGACACAAACACCGGTCTTGGCAGGCCCAGAAAACGTGGCCGACATGATCCGTATTCTAAAAAATGGCCACACGTACCCCAGCGCCCCCGCTGCGACTAAATAATTGGTTACCAAGACAGAAAGGGTAGAGGAAAGGGTTAGGGTACGCACAAAGCCCCTGCTGGGATTCTCTGTGTTGGAATGCAGGGGTGGGAATCCTGAGCGCCGGGATATCATATGTAGTCCCGGTGCATGGTGCTGAGCCACGTACGGAGGTAGGAGCACTGGCTGCTGGAACAGCACTGGCTTGTGTTTGTGCAGAGGGAAAGATGAGCTCATACCTTCGGCTCTGCTCCATATTAGGAACCTGACTCAGGACCCTGGGCCCTGGATGACTCACCTTAGTTTCCTGGACATTTGTTTCAGATTAAGCAGATTGTCAGACATAAAATACTTGTAAGAACATGGAACAATCTGTCAGGAGTCACTCTTCAGTGCAGCAATGGGAAATAAATTCAGGGGAAATAGAGAAAAATGAGGGCTGACGTCCCCAGTTTCCTACCAGTCTACCAGCATAATTTATTTATTAGCAGTTTCTTATATAGCGCACACATATTCCGCAGCGCTGTACAGAGAATATTTGAACATTCGCATCAGTCCCTGCCCCAGTGGAGCTTACAATCTATATTCCCTACCACATGTACACGCACACACAGACATTCTAGGGTTAATTTGTTAAGAGCCAATTAACCTACCAGTATATTTTTGGATTGTGGGAGGAAATCGGAACACCTGGAGGAAACCCACGCAAGTACGGGGAGAATATACAAACTCCACACAGTTAGGGCCATGGTGGGAATGGAACCCATGACTTCAGCGCTGTGAGGCAGTAATGCTAACCATTACACCATCCGTACTGCCCCCGATGGTAACATCGGAGCAAGAAACGGCCTCTTGGGCTGATTCAGACTCGCTCGTCTGGGTCCGAATTTCCCATACGAACGCAGGCGGCACGATGATGCCAGCTCGGGGCGGCAGATGATGTCACATGACGCCAGTGCCCGCCCCAAATTCGGCGGATAGCGGTCGGAATAAAAGTCAACCTAGACTGACCTTTATTACGGATGTGCATAAAAATCATTCGATGGTGACCGATCATCGAACGACTTCTCTCCCGTTCCTCCGCATGCGAGTGGATGTATTAGCGAACACATCCCCTTGCATGTTAGAGAGGGGATTCGCACGTGGGGGGGGGGGGGGGGGGCAAACATATGCAGCCTAGCGAACAGATCTGAATCAGGCCCCTCTGTATCTTCTCTGGAGACGAGTCCACTCCGTGCGCTCGGTGGCTTCCGGCTGCACAGTGTGGAGTCCCCCGCGTTCCCTTTATGTCCACCTTGAAAGTAAGTATGTTAATGTATCCCAGGCCCCCAGTACTAACACATCCCTGTACGGTCCCCAGCTGGTCTTTATCTCGCACATTCATTTCTGCTATTCCAGCAGTAAAGACACAGATGTGCACAGGATTCCTGCCTCATAAACCACCGGCTGCTGGGATCCGGTCACAAATCCCAGGGCGGACATTGTCCCTGGGCCCTAGCAACCTGGGGGACACTACGTTCGCCGGGACACTGAAATCTGACGTCTCACAAATGACCAGAGAATTTAGGAGGGCTGAATACATGATTTGCTATTACCAGTTATTTATATAGCACACTCATGTTACAGAAAATTATTCTCCTCGGTCCTTGCCCCACGAGAGCTTACAATCTATTGGTCAGATTCAGTCACGTGAAAAAGCAAGTCATATTGTTTCTGGGACAAACCATAATGCAATACTAGGGGAGTGAATTCATTTATATTGTTTCTGTGCAGGGTAAACACCGGCTGCTTTTGCATGTAGAACACAGATATAACACAGCTTTATTCTTACGCTGCAATTTCGATTTTAGTTTAAACACAGCAGACCCAAATCTTTATCTCTCTGCACATGTTACATCTGCCCCACCTGCAGTGCCGCATTGTTTTGCCTAGTTGTGAGAACTTTTTGATTTGCTAACAAATCAGATAATCTCTGTGTCATAGTGGGTTCATTTGCCACTTAACCTACCAGTATGTTTTTGGAGTGTGTGAGGAAACTGGAGCACCCGGATTAAACCCACTCAGACACAGGAACACGTACAATCTCCACACATATGGTGCCATAGGCAAGAATTTAATTTGTGATCGCAGGGCTGTGAGACAGCAATGCTCTCCATTATATAACAGTTCTGACCTGCTACAGTGATATGTACCCCACGTGTCAGAATAATGTGGAGCGAAATGCATCTGCTTCATGTGGCGCAAAACGCGTCAAGTTATGTGGCGTAAAATGCATCAGAATTGGGGGGGGGGGGGGGCAGCTTTAGTGTGACAATATGGTGTTTAGAATTTCTTAATTTCCTATAAGGGGGATGAGGGAGACCTCACAGGCAAAAGAGCTAACCCTGAGTCTTCCCACATGAATTCTTACATAAAAAAAAAAAATTCTTCCCGCCATAGTGGACGGTAAATATAAATAAACATCGCACAGCTTTGGTATACCGCTAACCACCAGACATGGTCAGAGAGTAACAGCAGGGTATGAAATGATTGCTCAGCTATGGGATTACCACCATTCTGCATCTTTAACCCTGGTCTAGTTAATAAAAAAAAAAAAAAAAAGGTCTTGAGATCTCAATGGCGATTGCAGCAGATTGCAAAGTACAACAGAACCGTCATCTAGAACACACACATAAAGAAACTGCCCAAGGATAACTGAACAGCATGTGAAAAGAATGTGTTTATGGAAAGGGATCTCTGTGTTTGTATTGGCCTATAAACTGTTATTCATTTAGGAGTAAATTAAACAAAATACTGGTTGATTTATCATATGTTGAAGCATACGGCAAGGATGGAGGACCGGTCGCCTTCTGGAGCCGCTTGGCGAGTTCTGAGAAGACGAGCAATATTTCCATTACTGGAGTGTAGCTTTCGCCAGCAGAAGATGCGCTGTAAGGCATTTATAGTGTTCACTCTAGGATTGACAGCGGGCAGGGCGCCGGGGGGGCAGTCCGGGCCCGCCGACGTCACAGCTGGGGGCGGTCCCGGGCCGCCGACTTCACAAGAGGGGCATGCCCAGGCCGACGACGTCATGAAAGGGGCGTGCCCGGACTGCCGACGTCATGAAAGAGGCGTGCCCGGGCCGCCGCCGCCATCATGAAAGGTGGCGGGCCCGGCCGTCACCGTCATCAAAGGGGGCGGGCCCGGCCCCTCCGAAGCCACTATACTGCCGGGGAAGCGCCGGGCATCGCTGTCTATGGCGACGCTGGGCTTCCCCGTGAGGCTGTTTTAGCGGGGCGCTCGAGAGGGGCAGGGCGCATTTTGCCCTTTAAAAATCGGGGAGGGCGCAGCGCCCCGCTAAAACACCCTAGCGGGAACACTACATTTATACATTGGCTAAATGTATAAATAAAACAAAAATTCTACATATACATACACACATATATATATATATATATATATATATATATATATATATATATATATATATATATATATATATATATATATATATATATATATGAACAAGAGATTCCAAATATCAGATGTTCCCCAAGTGGGGTGAAAAATATGCGAGATGTCCACAACCTTCTTTGTGCCCCTATTACGGGTGCAGTAGATTGATGTTTCAATTTAAAGGGACCATCCCATCTATAGAGAACTGTCGGCAAAATCTGTGCAATATTGTTGGCCTGGTTCACAGTATCTGATCCACAGAATCAGATGTTCAGTTGTAGAGTGGATATGACACGTATGGGTATCAGCTATAAACAGCTCAATTTCTGGTCTAAGTGAAAAGTACTGGACAAAGCTGTCTGCAGTGATCCACTGCAGTGATCTACTGCAGCAATCTACTGCACCCGCAATAGGGGCACAAAGAAGGTTGTGGACACCTCGCATATTTTTCACCCCACTTGGGGAACATCTGATATTTGGAATCTGTCCTACTGAGGGGAAGGGTATTACACCCTACCAACCTTGAAGGTGTTACACGCATGTTTAAGCGTTCGAAATCATAACTAGTGTAAAACCCCTGATGAAGTCTTTTTTAAGACGAAACGCGTCGGGTTACTGATACCGCATTTCCGAAAGGGATACAATGTCCAGATGTGGTTCTCGAAACACAAATAAAGCATTCTGGTTTTAAGATTATACATTGTATTGTATTGGGTCACTGTACTGTTTATGACTTCAATTGGTGGAAGTTCTATTAGGTGGTAAAAGCGCTCTCTATATCTCTTGTTCCTATTTCCATTTTTGCCTCCCACTAACAGGGGGGGGGTTTAGAGTAGCTGCTCACATTAAAAGGGCGCACATGGGGTCATTCTTTGGTATATATATATATATATGATAAAAGCCCATCAAAATGACGGCTTCTGCAATGTTCTTTCACTCTGAACTGTGACAGTTTTTACCTTCACTTTGAACAGGTGACAGTTTTAAGCCCACAACCTCTCCACCCCACCCCCAGTCCCTATTTGCTCCTACTTCCAATCTCTCTCTTAACAGCTCCCTCTCTCCATATCTAGCAAGTCTGAAACCGATCAGTGTCCCTGCAAAAATTGCTTTCACTTTCTATTATGGCATTGTTTTGCACACAAAAGGGTAATTTAGTTAATTTAGTGGCCTCTAGTGGTCAGTGGTGGTACTTGACCTCATAGAGGTGAAGCAGATCTCTCTTTATATATACATATACTTTACTATAAAGAAATTTACTAAGATGGGATGTTGCTATGGGCAACCAATCAGATTCTATCTGTTATCTTCTAGAAGGTGCTGAATAACTAAGAAGTTGGTTCTGATTGGTTGCCTACAGCAACATCCCATGGGCAATAGAACTCCCATTTTAGTAAATGTTGGCAGTATTCTCCCATAGTGATCAGATGGCACGGTCAGTGCGTGATGGAGAACGCACTGTAAAACATAAGCTAAATCCTATTAATAGTGCACCATGGGTGATTACTTGGCGAGTTGCTAGCCGTCCGGCATCACTTGGCACATTAATAAAATCTGTTATATGAACAATAAAGTTATTCCGCCGCCATCACCCATTTCCGCCACAGCAGTTCCATCTCCTCAGTGGTGCCCACTCATGTGCTGGCAGAACAGGACCTTGTGGTTTATAAATTACTTATTAAACCAGTGCGAGCCGCGGGCAGTCTCTGTTTCAGTTGGCACCAAGTGGATTTTCCATGGGGGAACTCTGGTAGTGATTTTGGAAACAGCATTAAAGATGCTCACGGGGAATATTCATTCTGTTCATAAAACTCCTGCTTTACTTCTCATACGTAGGGGGAAATTCACGAAAGCTTCTAAAAATGGGTGATGTTGCCTATAGCAACCAGTCAGATTCTATCATTTCTCTATTGCATCCGAGAAAACGATAGGCAGAATCGGATTGGTTGCCATGGGCAACACAATCGCTTAATTTTTCGAAATTTCATTAAAATTTACCTTAGAATAAGAGCCAGATGCAAGTGATAAACAGCGAGCCAATCAGCTCCTACCTGCTATGTCACAGACTGTGTTTAAAAAATGTCAGGCAGAAGCTGATTGACTGGTTGTTTATCACTCTCCATGTCATCCCTTTTGAAGCTTAGTGCATCTGGCCCTGAGTCTGAAACCATTTTCTATATATTTAATCAGAATATCTGTAACTTTATGCATCAGCAGGCTCGGCGCAGGTACATCTTGCCAAGGTGGATCAAACATTCCCAGGCCACACAGTTCAGGGATTAATGTAAAGTATAAGATACATTGGAGAAAATTTTTCATACTTTCAGGGCGGGATGTATTAATATACATCGCCGCCCTTCGCCTAACAGCCGCTGTGATGCTGCCGCATATGCACTAACATATGCGGCTAGCATCGGGTTGCGGTGACGGAGACCCCTGCGATACCTGTGATGTGGTCTGCGGGGGTCTCCGTCACCTCCCGGCGGCTGCCAGCATCCCTCTGCGTCTCCTCCTCCCCCCTGTAGCCGGATGTCCTGCCGGCTGTGATACCTGCTGGGGGAGGAGGAGATCAGAGGAGGACGGGAGGGGGGGGTGGGGGGTGGGGGCGCGGACGGCGGCGAAAGAAGCCCATAGGCTTCTATAGGGTATGCCCTTCAATGCATTGACGGGGCAGCGGGTTTTAATACATAGGGAAATGCGGTAAAACTGGTGTTTTACCACATTTTCCCGTTAGTACATCCCACCCTCAAAAAGGAGAGTTAGAGATGTTTCTCATAGCAACCAATTAGATCATATATAGTATTATAGCATGGGTCTTCAACCTGTGGCCCTCCAGATGTTGTGAAACTACATGTTCCAGCATGCATTGCCACATTTTTTCCTATAAGAGCATGCCAAAACTGTCAGGGCATGCTGGGACATGTAGTTCCACAAGATCTGGAGGGCCACATGTTGAAGACCTGTGTATTATAGTATATTCTAGGGCAGTGATGACTAACCTTGACACTCCAGCTGTTGTTGAACTACACATCCCAGCATGCCCTTACTATTTAGCATGGCCAAATAGTAAAACTGTAGCACACAGGTCTTCAACCTGTGGCCCTCCAGATGTTGTGGAACTACATGTCCCAGCATGCCCTGACAGTTTTGGCATGGCCTTATAGGAAAGAATGTGGCAATGCATGTTGGAACATGTAGTTTCACAACATCTGGAGGGCCACAGGTTGAAGACCCATGCTGTAGCAGGACATGCTGGGATGTGTAGTTCAACAACAGCTGGAGTGTCAATGTTAGCCATCACTGTTACAGGTGAATGCTACCTACAATTTTGTGGATTTAGAGACTAATTTCAGATCTGACCGCAGGGCTGTGACTTTGCAGCGGCCAGCGCTCTGTTAAGATTCCGAACCGGCTATAGTGAAAATCCACCCAGCAAATCGCTCACTGTGCTAATAGATGTGTACCACTTCAAATGCAAATATGTCCAAATCCTGTTTTGACCACCACTCCCAGCGGGTTTTTTCTGATTTCTGATACGTCTGCGTTTTTCTTAGCACACCCACTAAAGCGGCCGGTTACCACTCTCAGATGCTTCATTCTGTCAATCACCTTGCTAACGTCAGCGAGTGAAGAAAGTAGCAGGAGTTCATTGCTGCTGAACATTGCGGCCCAATATGCATGTGCAGTCAATTGATAATCAGCCACCATGTGTCCAACCCAGCAAGCTACGCAGGTTCCTGGGTAACTGGACCCGGTGTAATGTTTTTAAGAAGCGGTTTCCACAGAGCAAAAACCTGGGTTGATTCTCCTTCCGGTGCAGAAAGCGGCTTTTTAACAACAGTGGAAAAGAAGTGTTAGTTGAAATCATTGAATGCATTTTCAAATAGGGTGAAAACACCTATGGCAACAGCGTCGTTACAAAAAAATGTCCCCACCCCCAAAGCCAGCACATCTACTTGTATGCGGTCCGGGTGCTCCTGCTTCCATTAAAACCGTCTCTCACAAAATGGCCACTTCCTCACAGCAGACAATTATTAAGGACGCAAGAGGAGGCCGCAGCCTTCTCTAGCATCCTCAGTAACGGCCTGCTGTGGGTGGGGATCCGGATGGTCGACAGTCATTAGGTTGACACCACTAGGTCGACATACTGCAAGGTCGACACGGTCTAGGTCGACAGTCAAAAGGTCGACATGGGGGTTTTCACTGTTTTTTGAACCGACATGTGCCGACAGGCGGTATTTCATACCCTACCATCCACTAGGGCGTGGTGGGAGAATAAAATAGTGTGCAGAGTGCAGCAAGCCATGCGAGGGGACCGCAGTGTACTTAATCCTGTGTCCATGTTGACTGTGTCCACATTCGGGTCAAAAACCGGTGAAAAACCTACCATGTCGACCTTTTGACTGTTGACCCAGACCATGGTGACCTAATGCTTATGTCGACCTAATGAACTGTTGACCTTGTCACATGTCGACCTTGCAGTATGGTTGACCTAGAGGTGTTGACCATCTTTAAGGTGTGTACACACGGGGGCAATTTTTGCTAATATCGCGGGCAATATGATCACTGAGCGACCATATTGCCCGCGATGGGAGTGTGCACCGGCGATATATCGCCGGGTGCGCGCTCCTGTTTTTTCCCCGTAGTGATCGCTGGTCGCAGGAACATGCTCCTGCGACCAGCTGATTTCCACTGCCGGGCTCCCCCCGGCAGTTTCTTTTTCATCAGCGACCATCTCTGGTTGCTGATGCAAACGGGATACTGAGCGATATATCGGACAGCGATATATCGCCCCGTGTGTAAACATCTTTAGGTCGACCATACTATCCATACCCTGTGGGTCTTGGTCATTTTGTGAGAAGCAGTAGCACAAAGCAGGGGGGCAAAAAGATTCTAGTTACACCACGTGTGAAAGAGATTTGTGAAACTCGCGGCCAATCTGAGTCTCTAGTTTAAACAGCAGAGTTCTAGCCGCGATCTACGCCCAGACATTGCATCCTATACTAACAAGTGAGAGGAGGCAGATTTATTAGGGACTGCGGCAGTTAGATAGATAAGCCATTACATGCATTTCTAAGGACCCGTCAAATAGTTATTGGATGACTTTAATATCCCAGCGATGCGGCTTAGGAAGCCTCGTACAGCGTGCTGCCTCAGCGCTCTGCACATCCTCCCATTCTCTCCCATTACTGGAAAGCAGTTTCACTGCAGAACACACTTTTTATTTTTCTCATTTAACTTGAAAGAGGCAGCAATAAAGCCAAGTGCATATTTCCCTTTGAAGTAAAGGGATGCTTGCCTCATGAGTAATCAGCACTTTAATATCTTTATCATTGTACAATCCTTCCACAAACACGCTGGCAATGTGGTTCGTGTTATGGAAGGGGAGACGAAGGCTGTGCACCAAATCCTGTTCTCCCCAAGGACATTGCTGTGCAGCTATCTGCAGATAGATGAAACTCCCTTTTCATCATTCACACAACTCTGACCAGACTCGGAGAGACGCGCATTCATCTGAGTACCACAAGGCGCTGCAGCATACTTACTGGGCCTTATTCTAGTTCACTCTTTCTGACAAAATCCTTCTTAGATGGAAAAAACCATGTGCACTGCAGGGGGGCAGATGTAAAATGTGCAGAGTCTAGTAGATTTGTGTGAGTTATTTTGTTTCTGTGCAGGGTAAGTACTGGCTGCTTTATTTTTACACTGCAATATAGATCTCACTTTGTAGTAAAACCCCACTAAATCTAATTCTCTCTGCACAAGTAACATCTGCCCCACCTGCAGTGCACATGGTTTTGTCCATCTAAGAAGGATTTTGTCAGAAAGAGTGAACTAGAATAAGGCCCACTGTGCTCTGGGTACAGAAATGAATGCCACGCGCTAGGAGAACCATGGAACAGGGTTGTGCCTGTCCACGCCGCTGTTTCTGAGGCATAAGCGGCTATGTTTGAGTCTTTTTCCGCCACACTTCCGCAACTCTTAGTACATAGCGCTACAAACTCCTCCCATTAGTAAATTGGTGCCTCTAACTGTGCAGGCACTGTTACTTGCCTACCCTCCCGGAATGGCCAGGAGGGTCCCGCAAATCATGTCCCCCTCCCGGCCCCCCAGGAAGGTGCGCAAGTCTCCCGCATTCTCACCACAACCCCTGCTCCCCCCTTCCCCGCGGAATGAAACTCCAAATTTCACGGGGAGGGGGCGGGGCTAAAATGACACAAATCCTGTCATTTTAGCCCTTCCCCCCATCCACAGACCTGTGAATTAATGCGACTGTCTGTCATGGGGGGCTTAGTGATGTCAGTCTTGTGCCTCCCCCAAAACATAGCCACATCCCGCCCACCTTTCACTTCCCTCCGGGCTTCTCCTGGAGAGGAGTTTTAAAAAGTCGGCATGTATGACCTGAGACCCCCACTACCAGATTCTGTAGATGCTGAAATACCACTTCAAGGGGTTTATTGATTGAGTTCTATTGAAGAAGGCCTGTTGCTACGGGCAACCAATTAGATTATATTTATTAACTTCTAGAATAGGGGTTCTCAAACTCGGTCCTGAGTTCACCTTTCCCAGGTGCACTCATTACTGACTGACACATTTTAAAAGACCCGCAGGTGGAGCTAATTATTTCACTTGTGATTCTGTGAGGAGACCTGCAAAACATGCACTGCGTGGGGTCCCGAGAAACGAGTTTGAGAACCTGTGTTCTAGAAGGTGCTACATAAATAAGTAGATTGCTGCCCTTGCGATAATTTATTGATTAATTGCGATGATCTACGTTATGGCTTCTGTATCAATAATAATATAAAGAGCCCCTAGTAACAGAACTCTACAACTGATGTTACACAATAGCAACACATTTAGCGTTTGTGCCGGCGGAGCAGGAATCTGGACGCGGGTGTGCCCGTGCCGAGTGGATGCATTCGGAGTAAACTGACAGCTCGTATGTCACCACATCACAGAGCAGATTTTTCCAATAACATGCAATAGAAGAAGCGCCAAGAAAACAATGTTCACACTATGGAATCTGTATATTAAATCCCGGTACTGCAAGTTCAGCTTGTAACAATGCCGCACATCTGGAGCAGCGGACTCAGAGGCGTAACAGCGGTGGCCACCTGCACAGACACCTGAAGATAGGTAAGAACATGGCCGCCATATCTGAAGCCATCGGAGCTCCGTTCTGGACGCCGGTGAAGGCGAAGCTTCCAAACGTATTCCACAACTGGGTAGAAATGTGAGTTACGCCCATCCGTCTGCTGACAATGTGCATCCCATAAGTCGGACAGTACAGCACGTCATGTTTGCGGTGAAGGATTTTGGGAATCGCAGCTTGTAACCCGGGACAACGTAGTGTTTCAGAACGCCTTATGAAACTGAACATCGCAAGAAGAAAAACGCGTATGATCATACCATGCGGGGAAAGCGATGTTCTTAGCGGGGCACAATTCTGACAGCTGTATTTAACGAGTTGGTCTCATTTACAGACAGTTCTAAACTCTGGCAAACGTTAAGTTCTTTCCCAAAAAACTTTTCATGGAACGACAGCTGCTTGGATCCGTAAATGATCATCCGATGGAGTTGGCTCAGCATTTGAAGAACAGTCAATGGACATTATGTACTAAAATGCAGATTTACAGACACAAAACTGAATTTAACAATGGGGGGAGAGAATATTTACCAGATGCAAAATCAGTGTCATTGCCTACAATTTACCGGGAAAGATCCTGGGAAAAATAAAACAAGTAACACTGCACTTGGAACAAACCATGCTGCCCTGCATGGGGGTGCAAATACATGTACCCAGGCCGTATGGACGGTGTAATGGTTAGCATTACTACCTCACAGCACTGAGGTCACGGGTTCAATTCCCACCATGGCCCTAACTGTGCGGAGTTTGTATATTCATCCCGTACTTGCGTGGGTTTCCTCTGGGTACTCCGGTTTCCTCCCACAATCCAAAAATATACTGGCAGCCTAATTGGCTCCCAACAAATTAACCCTAGCATGTCTGTGTGTGCGTGTACATGTGGTAGGGAATAAAGATTGTCAGCTCCACTGGGGCAGGGACTGATGTGAATGTTCAACTTTTCTTTTCTTGTAAAGCGCTGCGGAATATGTGTGCGCTATATAAGAAACTGGTAAAAAAAAAAAATGAAAATAATTTGTATGCAGGGCAAATACTGGCTGTTTTTGCATGTAGCCCACACATCCTGGGCAGCTTTATTTTTTTAGATGACAGTTTAGATCTGAGCTAAGAAACGCAGCTCGAAAGTGTAATCGTGGCCCTCACGTCTATTCACGATCCATAGTAAATGTGCCGCAAGGGTCTGGCGCGTCTAGTCCCTGGCGGTATACGTACGCAGCGCGGCAGTGATGAGCGTTGCTACATATATACTTTGGTATTTTTCCTTGGCTCCCAGCTCAGAATCAGCCGCTATACTAAAAGTCATGTTGCCAAAATATTTATATCACCCTGCAGACCGGAGATTGGACGGCTACATTATGCGGTACGGCCTCTAGGCAGTAGCGCTGCTCAGTCTGCCGCGCTCAGTGTTACGGTTACCTCTCGGCTGCATGGATTGGCTGCAGGTCCGGTATTTAAGCCATAAATAGAGAATGTTTAGTGATTAGATACTGGCTCAGTTTCTCCCACTGTTATAAACCCTGCACAAACTCCACCCACCTCTTCTCCTGCATAAACATGTGTCAGGTTCTCTGCCAATGGAGAGATCAGTCGCCAGTTGAGTGTCAAATTCTCAGGCCAATATATGTAAGTTCTAATACTGGGATCCCAATGTCTCACAGCCTGATTCAGACCTGCGATTTCACTGGCTGGGCGATTAGCGATAATCTGGCATGTGTACGGCTCGCAGTACGTATGTGCTGCCAGTGGCGTAACTAGCTTTTGGGCGCCCCCCCCGCCGTTAAAGGGAGGGCGCCCACCCACGCACCCCGCCGCACCACCCACCCGCCCGTCCCGCCGCACCAACCCTCGCCCGCCCCGCCGCACCAACCCCCGCCTTGCCGCCCATGCAATCCCCCCCATCCCCCGCAGTCTTACCTACGCTCAGTACGCGCTGGTCCCGGCTCCCTTCTTCTGCTATGAGGACCACCACAAAATGTCTGCCCCCATGCAGCAGACAGTTTCAGAGAACTTTCTGCTACATGGGGCGGACATTTTGTTGTGGTCCTCATAGCAGAAGAAGGGAGAAGGGACCAGCACGTACTGAAGACTGACAGGTAAAGACTGTGGGGGATGACGGCGGGGTGTAACTATAGCACTGCAGCCCCCGGCGCCCGCACATGCACAGCACCCCCCCCGCGGTCGCGGGGGCTGCAGTGCTATAGTTACGCCCCTGTGTGCTGCAATAAAATCCTACCCATGGGATAACATCTTCTGAAAAACTCGTGGGTCAAAGTACCGAACAGCCATCGGGGGGACTGCTGGGAAAGGAGTCCTGGACCCAGACAGAGATGGGGGCTCCAGTGACGTGTTTGCGGTCCCCGCTCAGCAGGAAAGGTTGTGTCTCAGAGACTGGCACATGCATGCTGTACTCTGGCCCAGTGCTACAGTCTACTACCAACCATAGTGGTTACTAAGCTGGCTAGAGAGGAATGGGCCCAGACACTAAATGCGCCCCTGCGTCACACACAGATGTACAAGTGTTGCATATCATATCCATCAGTGCAGCCTCCTGGTGCGACCCAGTCACATCCCATTGCGACCAAGACGCATTTTCAGCAAAAAAAAAAAATGTCAACGGAGTCTCAGGACACCTGGCGCATGAGGGTTCAGGATAGAAAGGTCTATAGTATATCAATAGAAAGTCAATAGGTCGACGCCAAAAGGCCGACATGCCCTAGTGACACAAGGTCATGAACATTGACAAAAGGTCAGCACAGGCTAAATGTCGATAGGAGAAGGGTCGACACATAAAAGGGTTGACGTGAGGTTTTTTGGAGGGTCTTACGTCAACACCTGAGGATTTGGACCAGCAATTAGTGTAATTCGGAACCTCAAAATCGAGACACTGTACTGTTACTAATTAGAAAGTATGAAAAAGTCCCCAAAAATGGGAAAAAAATCTTGGCCTTGGGTCTTGTCCTAGAACAGGGGTGGCCAGACCTGTCATAAAGATCCACCAACAGTTCATGTGTCTCTATAGTAGGAATGAATGCAGCATGTGTGAAAATGTGACAGTTAGTAATGACTACATCTGTGCCCCAGCTAGATGGCCTGGGAAATGTGACAGTTAGTAATGACTACATCTGTGCCCCAGCTAGGTGGCCTGGGAAATGTGACAGTTAGTAATGACTACATCTGTGCCCCAGCTAGGTGGCCTGGGAAATGTGACAGTTAGTAATGACTACATCTGTGCCCCAGCTAGATGGCCTGGGAAATGTGACAGTTAGTAATGATTACATCTGTGCCCCAGCTAGATGGCCTGGGAAATGTGACAGTTAGTAATGATTACAGCTGTGCATTTCATGCATTCATTGTGAGTTTTGTTCCACTTTGGTAAACCTACAATAATAATTCTGCAGAATATTTAGGTGAACATGAGATGAGTACTAGAGCGAGAACAGGCCCGGCATTACTGATGTCCGGGAGATCCGGCTACTAGGAAAACCAACATGGTATTTATGTCTTTAATACTTGGGGAGAGTATCTTGGGAATGATAAGAATGTATCCTCTGCGCTCGTTGTGTCTGCAGTGACAATAAGAGTATTTACAAAGAAGACAAAAGGTTAATGGAGATGAGCGTACATAAAGGCCATCCATTATCAGGTGGATACACACGGATAGCAGCTGCCTCTGGGAAAACCTCATCGGCATCTCAGAAAGATTCCAGAGGTACATTTACACTGGGTGAGGAATCAACGGAATCAATGGCCGTAGAGACGGGCACCTGAGCAAAGCCCATCTGAATGACCGAGCTGTGTGTGTGTGTTCCCTACAATACACAAAGACGGACACACACACACACACACACACACACACACACACACACTAGTGTCCACTTTTTCAGCAGCCAATTAACGGTGTGGAATATAAGTTATTACAGGGTCTATGTCGACAGCCAATAGGTCGAGCACTATTAGTCGACAAGCAACAGGGTCGATGCATGAAAAATGCTGACACACAATAGGTCAACACAAGCAAAAGGTCGACATGGCAAGGGTTGATACCGGAAAAGGCCAACATATGTTTTTCATGGGGTTTTTGTTGTTTATGTCAACATTTGTCGACATGGTGCCCAATTAGTGAAACGTGCCCCCCTCGCATGGATCGCTTCACTCTAAATGTACAATTTCACTCTGTGTCAACATGGATAATGAAGTACAAACACGAACTTCAAAAAAAAGTGGTGTCGACCTTTTACCGCGTCGACCACTTGTGTCGACTTTTTGTCACAGTTGACCTAGTGCACAACTAACTTTTAAATCCGGGGAGAACATACAAACTCAAATTTAACAGGACCCTGGTCGGCACTTTATGCACCTGTGTACATACTATATTCGGGAAGAACAAAATGCAGAATTCAGGAGCCAGCTAGCTCAAAATAAGACCCCAAAAAATCCAAAGGAGCCAGAGACGATGTGTAGTGATCATTAGAACACCCAGCACTTTGTAAAACCCGTGCAGTTCCTCTTTCCTGTCTGAGGGGAGTCACTTCTAGCACAGTCTGGCCTGCAGCTCAGCACTGAGATACAGACCGCAATGTGCTAGAAGCATCAAATCAGAGGCCGACTCCCCAAGGCAGGAAAGAGGAACTGCATGGGTCGTGAAAAGTGTAAGGTGCTAGAAAGAACACTAATATGTGCATATAATAAATATCACAGAAAGGGCTTGGGATTTACTACAGACGCGAATGCCCCGTAGCAAAATAAACAGGTAGGAATGCAATCAAATGGTCGGTATTTTAAATCAGGGATGGGGAACCTTCGGCCCTCCAGCTGTTGTTGAACTACACATCCCAGCATGCCTTGCTACAGTTTTGCTATTTGGCCAATCTAAAACTGTTGCAGGGCATGCTGGGATGTCTTGTTCAACAACAGCGGGAGGGCCGAAGGTTCCCCCATCCCTGCTCTAGATAAACAACAGCACTTGAAAGAGGACAGGTGGAGAAGTTGCCCATAGCAACCATAATCTAACGATCATTCATCTAGTACATTCTCCCCTTGTTCTCTTTGATAAATCTCATCCACTATATAAACAAATAAGAAATAAAATTGACACCATCCACCCAGAACACTGTGAGCCCTTACCTTCCACATACATGGGATCAGCTTCAAAGCTACACACATGTTGAATATTTAGTCCCATGCAGCGGTTATCAGCTAGGCGTGCTACCGCAGCTGGACAAGAAAGGCCGGTCCCATGATGTACCGATTATCCCGCTCCTGGTGGCAACATCGAGGCGCTCCGTCTGCGTTCCTGGATGAATAACAGCCCGCATCGCTGAGGAGACCTGGGAGATAAAACAGGAGAATGACAAACACGCCGCGCAGGAGAGGGTTCAGCTGTGAAGTAACATGTATCAAAGCGCATCCTATACAATTATACGTAGCTGCTGACTGGTTGCCATGAGTAAATTCTCCACTCTTTCACAGCTTAATGAATAGCCCCCAAAGTAAGGCTGCCATCAGAAATTGTGGGGACTGAGAAAACAGGCAGGGCCCTCCCTTAGTGGCTCCTAACTGGCTGTCAGTCCACATGCTTTCGGCTGGAGCCGGTTTCAAAACACCACCAACTGCTACCGGCCCCTGCACCAGTTGCAATCAGTGGCTGACCCAACACCAATTCAGAGACACTGGAGTCCCCCGTCAGCCCCCTGTATGATCATTGTGCAATGATAAACTTTTATTGGTTCATTTATATTGTTAACTAAGTAACTTTTGAGAGAAAAAATAAAACTATTAGGGAAAGTCATTAGTGAATACATTTAGTATCCTCATATATAAACTTGGAAAAAAGTTAATTTACCCCCAACATGGCTCAATTTACCCACTGACTCCCCTTATCTGAGGCTGGTAAAGCGAAAAGCTATCCAACTAGGATGCAATCAATTTACCGATAGTCAAAATACCGACACATTTAAAATGCGGACATTCGTTATGCAGACATGGTCAAAATGTCCGGCACAGACAAAATACCGACATTTAAAATCTTGACTGGAATTTTTCTTTAAAACAGACTTGTTCTTTCTTTACCATCCAATTCGACATAGAGTTATTGGTGCGTACACACGGAAAGAGTTGGGAAAAAGATCTGGGCGTTCCCGACGGATTGAAAAGACCAATCGCTCAAATCGTTCCGTGTGTATGCACGATATATCGGACGATGCGCGTACCCGCCGGTTCTTGGTAGAGGTTGCTGATGTTTCCTGCTGCAGAAAGGTCAGCGACCAATCATTAGCGGTGTGTACCAATCGTTTCATGTGTATGCACGATGAAGGATTTGGTAAGGCTGATTGACTGGCTCCCTCTCCCTCCACCATTGTTAAAGATCAAGCGTTCATGTGTAATCGTTTGCTAAATCGTTCATCATTGTACAACAAATCGTCTGTGCAGGAGTTCAGAAGAAATTGTTAAAGACATTGAATCGTTGCCCAAATCTATCCGTGTGTATGCCAAGCGCACCAAGGCACTGTGCCGGAAGCAAAGGTACACGGAATACTTATACGCTGTCCATGTCGACCAATGTTGACGACACAGACACACACCCTCCCAAAACAACACATTGAACATGTCGGCATATTGAATGTCAGCATTTTGAACATGTTGGTATTTTGACTGTCTGCCAATGATTGTCAGCATTTTAAAGGTCAGGAAATCATACTGAACCGGGATACGGTCATTATGTCGACCCTATTTAGGTCGACATGCACTGGTTCAACTACTGAAGGTTGACAGGGTTTAGGTTGACACCTGATATAGGTCGACACCCGATATAGGTCGACATTGCTGGAATGTCGACAGTCAAAAGTTCGGCATGAGTTTTTCACATTTTCTTTATTGAGCCAACCTGGTTTTATATGTCCAACCATCCACTATGTGCAGTGGAAAAATAGCCGAAGCATGGCGAGCGCAGTGGTATAAGTTGGCAGTGTCCAAGTCGGCTATGACGACATTCAGGGAAAAAACATGAAAAATGATGTCCACCTTTTGACTACCGACCTACCATTGTTGACCTAATGAGTGTGTTGACCTTCCAACCCTATTGACCTTAGCCTTGTCGACCTATTTTATGTGTCGACCTAAGCCCTGTCTAACTTCAGTGGACTCAGTGCATGTCGACCTAAATTGAGTCAACTAAATGACCCATGACCAGTGAACCTGTCCAATCTTCACAGCCCTTTGTCACAGATGCATTCTTATCATTGCGTCTGGCAGGAGACATGCTGACATAAAGGCAGATGTTTCTTGTAAAGGCCCCCATACATTAGGCCGACATGTCCTAAGGACAAGTTGGACCCAATTCTCCTGAGAGTGCTCTCAGCCAATCAGAGGCCGGTTCGTCATTTGACAGGTTATTTTAAAATTATAATACCCGCCGCTGCCCATCCTGCGGCTAGCGTTCAGCACCCGCCGCACTTCTCATCACAGCCCGCTGCAGCAGCACCCAAGGTCGGACATGATCGTATACATGTGCAGCCTGTCCGGCCTCCTGATCCGATTTTGGACCGATTTCACCCAATTTATCGTCCCAAAGTGCCGAAATCGGCCCAAAATCGCATAGTGTATGGGCACCTTTACTTCTGTCTCCTATTTCCTTGCATAGGGCGAGAACATAGTAAATTCCTCTCATTCACTCTCCTCTAGAATTTAGTATATAATAATGACACAAGGGTAATTACTCTATAATAATAGAACACAATATAAAAGTACAGGAGTTGCAGAGGGAGTATCCACAGAATGAGCCTCTAGTTTGAAAGCGATTAAAGACTGTACATAGACAGACAGCTTGGACAGATGAAGGAAACAGCCTGTTCCTAGCCAGGGTTTATGGAGCAATAAAGTACCTGGGCTCAGCTGAGCTGTCTGACAATCTGTAGGAAGGACGGGGAACATCTGATTTCCATACCTGTCTGAACCTTATGTAACCTGAAGCTGGGCAGGGCTACATCAAAGCAAGAGACACCTACAGGGCTAGGATACTGGAAGGCAGCACTTCACTGTCAGTGATCTCTGTACTCCTAATTCCAAGCTTCTAACTCAGTGATTTTCAACCTTTTTCAATTCGTGGCACACCAAACACGATTTTAAAATCTGGCAACACACCATCAGACCCCCACAGGGAAAAATACATTGGCTCCCACAGGAAAAAAAAATTAAAAATGATCACTCTGGTCCACACAGGTAGCAAAAATAAAATACATTGGTCCTCACATGAAAAAAAAAATATTATATTGGTCCCCACATAAAAAAAAAAAAATCACATTGTCATTCTTAGAACACAAAGAAAATACATTGACCCTTAGATGAACACAGTACAGTCTGCGCCAGGCTAGTCTGCTTGAAGAACATACTGTTAGGTGAGACCTCATGCCAATGCCAGTTATATTTAGTGTGTAGTGCCACAGAGGTAAAAATGCCCTCATGTGATCACCATAAGAGTCACTGCCTAGCTGCCATTATGTTCAATTGGGGACAGTATATTGGGTACAAATGGACACCAGAGCAGCTCGTAACCTGTTAAGCTGGGTACACATATGTACAATTTCATTTTTCTTGCGACCGCTCGATCGACCGAATACACGTTCGACCGTCCAAAACATACGACCGATCTGCGCGTACACATATGTACAATTTTACTTGCGACGTCCGATGTACTCCCGTCCAAACAATCGCAAGAAAAAGATTGTACCACCGTACACACTCTCCCGATCTGGCTATTCGCACGATAAAAATGTACACAACATTATCATAATGGGCTGGATTAAAAGAGCATACCAAAACGAGGCGTGATCACAGAACAAAGAATCGTTCGTGTAGTACAGTGAATAGAGCCGTGACTATTCAGATCATTGCTAGCTGTACAGGATATACGTACGTACGTTTGTCTATCGGTGCATTTGGTCCTTTTTATGCGCTGATGGAGGGATGACGCAGCTAGTCAACACCCACATGGGCGTGCTGCTTTTGGGAGGAATGATCGCAGGAACGAGCTGCATATCGATCGAACGTGCGTACACATGTCACTTTTCTTTCGATATGGAGCCGTCCTGTCGGAAGAATATTAAGCAGCAAAGAACCTTCGACCGACCGACCGTGGACGGCCAAGAGCGTTTTTGGCCGTTTATCGATCGCAACGAAGGGATCGGGACTGCGTACATATATATACAATCGAACGGCCGTTCGTCCGCAGAACGGAAGAACGGCCCGACGATTGTACATATGTGTACCCAGCTTTAGTCGTCTTCTCTAAATCCGATTCTGCTTCTTAAGCAACGAGCCCTTGATCCCGGGACTGGCCATAACCCCACCAGTAAGAGAGAGGGAGCAGCAGCTGCCGACCAATGATGATTAGCAGATGACAAGAGAAGGAGGGGCCAGCATCCAGATCTAGACCCACTGATACTGTAGCCACCATAATGGCTGTACAGCAGCTGCGCAATGGGCCTCCGCTCTGTCCAGTAGCCACCACAATGGGCCTCCGCTCTGTACAGTAGCCACCGCAATGGGCCTCCGCTCTGTACAGCAGCCACTGCAATGGGCCTCTGCTCTGTACAGTAGCCACCGCAATGGGCCTTCTCTCTGTCCAGTAGCCACCGCAATGGGCCTCCTCTCTGTCCAGTAGCCACCGCAATGGGCCTCCTCTCTGTCCAGTAGCCACCGCATTGGGCCTCCTCTCTGTCCAGTAGCCACCGCATTGGGCCTCCACTCTGTACTGTATCCACCACAATGGGCCTCCGCTCTGTCCAGTAGCCACCGCAATGGGCCTCCCCTCTGTACCGCTAGCAAAATACAGGAATATATTTAAGATGCAACCAGTTACTGTATAATCCCTTGGCTGGGATCTGGTCGAAATGTCAATGGTCGACACAGTAAAAGGTTTTAAATTATAATTTTTTTTAAATCCGACATTACTTTTTGATCAAAGTGGGCACAAAGAGAGAATATAATCGTGACCGTACCATAAGGAACCATGCGAGGGAACACACCACACTAACAAATGTCAACATAGACAAAAAAAACATGAAAAACTTGTGCCAGTCTTTCCCGGTGTCGACCTTTGCCAAGTCGACATTTTGATTGTGTCGACCTTTCATCAATGTTGATCTTTGTCATGAGTCGACCTATTGACTGTTGACTGGGTTAGGATGCCCCCTCTGTATATTTTGCACAGTTTATCGAGCGCTTAAGATGCCACCCGCCACCCGTCCAAACCCGATTGCCCTCGGGAACATGTGTAACAAGAACACCATCTCTTTGCATGCCTCCACTAGCAGGAGAAAAATGACTTTTACTTGCGAGCGCTGCGATGACGCGGGGGCGGGCGGTGGACATCCTGTGATATCAGCCGCACCGCGTACCCAAGGAGATGCCCATAAAACGCTAGGCATTCCCATGGTACACCGCCCTCATCCTCCCTCGGGCCCTTCCACCCCCTTTTTTCACGCATTCAATTCTCTATGGCAAATCATGCATTATATGTAATCATAGAGCTAGCATTATTTTAAAAAATAATTGGAAATAAAAGTTAAGTTTTACTTCATTCATCTAACACCATCATCATTTACTCAAAAGTGTGCCTCCAAAAAGGAATCCTTTCTGCGAACAGTGGCCCTCTACTTGTGGACCACTATTTCCTTGTGTTTACGTATACTAGAACTTGATTCCTGGGGGCAACTCCAACACTAAATACTGTCTATATTTGTTAAGACTCATTAGTATTCAAGTTGGTTCCATAACTACATTCTAACCAAACTCTTTGTCCTGTGCAGGGTACTATTTCTATTTGCTGCCCTTCCATCCCCGCAAGGAATGGCCCGGTAGCCGTTCATTGCCGGGGTCTTCACATGCTCAAATACGTGCTTGTGCAGCCCCCAAACATCGGAGAGAGGCCAAACTCGCCCCGTTCCAAGTGAACAAGAATCAGGCCCATAGACAGCCAGTTACAGAGCGTGAAGTCAGGTAGTTCTGAGAGTGAGCTGTGAGCTGTCCAATAGGAGCCAGCCATCCTGTGAGAGAGAGAGACACGGAGACAGCGTGCGGACCCAGCAGACCACTCCGCTCTGTTACACATAACACATCCCTCATGCCGGACTTCTGTGTTTATCCTTCTTTTCACATTTTAAAATGTTGTGTAAGATAAACTAGGCGGCCCCAGCAGAAGGGTTCCCAGTCCAGCTGGCTGAGATCATCATACAATATAACAAGGCGTAGTGGTGTGGTCCGACAGCATACGCCACGTCACCCCAATATATTCCCTTACACTCAGATATGCAGAGGCTCATAGATCTGTTCTGATTTTCCTCAATCTCCTTCATGCTGGAATACCTGGGACACGTCAGGATAATGACAGTGCGGGACACTAATCACAATGCAGCCATGTATAGTGTATTAAGATACCAGTGTGCAAGCTTAGCAGTAACTTACCGGTCATGGTACTCACCTGCTCCTGTTGGGCACAATAGGAACTGGGCTACTTGCCAATCAGAACAATGCACAAAGCACAGGAAAGGCCCATAGTAACTACAGGATATTGTGAATAATAAGAAAGGGGCCTCTGAGTAATATTGTCCACAATATCGTGTAAACTCAATATCATTAACGATGCGCCATTACCGACGATTGAGGTCTTCTGAACATGTAGGTCAATATGGCTATATAGCCAAACGACCCGACACGCATGTTCAGCTGGTCCCGACGACACCACTGAATGATATCGGCATCCAGTATGGTTCAGTGTGTACATGCAATATCAGGACCCGTGGCCGATATTGTTAATTATATTGACCGCGGCCCCAACGTTTAGTGCGTATGGGGCTTAACAACATGGATTACAGCTGAACTGTAATACACACAAGTAACCCTGCTGCAATGTACTGCACAACTCTTCCTGGTGTACTGTACTACCCAGCTAACCTCGCTGCACTGCGCAACACACCTAACACTGCTGCACTACACATCTAACACTGCTGCACAACACACCTAACACTGCTGCACTACACATCTAGCACTGCTGCACTACACATCTAACACTGCTGCAATGTACTGCACAACTCTTCCTGGTGTACTGTACTACCCAGCTAACCTCGCTGCACTGCGCAACACACCTAACACTGCTGCACTACACATCTAACACTGCTGCACAACACACCTAACACTGCTGCACTACACATCTAGCACTGCTGCACTACACATCTAACACTGCTGCAATGTACTGCACAACTCTTCCTGGTGTACTGTACTACCCAGCTAACCTCGCTGCACTGCGCAACACACCTAACACTGCTGCACTACACATCTAACACTGCTGCACTACACATCTAACCCTGCTGCAATGTACTGCACAACTCTTCCTGATGTACTGTACTACCCAGCTAACCTCGCTGCACTGCACAACACACCTAACACTGCTGCACAACACAGATAACACTGCTGCAATGTACTGCACAACTCTTCGTGGTGTACTGTACTACCCAGCTAACCTCGCTGCACTGTGCAACACACCTAACACTGCTGCACTACACATCTAACACTGCTGCACTACACATCTAACACTGCTGCACTACACATCTAACACTGCTACAATGTGCTGCACAACTCTTCCTGATGTACTGTACTACCCAGCTAACCTCGCTGCACTGCGCAACACACCTAACACTGCTGCACTACACATCTAACACTGCTGCACAACACACCTAACACTGCTGCACAACACATCTAACACTGCTGCACAACACAGCTAACACTGCTGCAATGTACTGCACAACTCTTCCTGATGTACTGTACTACCCAGCTAACCTCGTTGCACTGCGCAACACACCTAACACTGCTGCACTACACATCAAACACTGCTGCACTACACATCTAACACTGCTGCAATGTACTGCACAACTCTTCCTGATGTACTGTACTACCCAGCTAACCTCGCTGCACTGCGCAACACACCTAACACTGCTGCACTACACATCTAACACTGCTGCAATGTACTGCACAACTATTCCTGATGTACTGTACTACCCAGCTAACCTCGCAACACACCTAACACTGCTGCACTACACATCTAACACTGCTGCACTACACATCTAACACTGCTGCAATGTACTGCACAACTATTCCTGATGTACTGTACTACCCAGCTAACCTCGCTGCACTGCACAACACATCTAACACTGCTGCACTACACATCTAACACTGCTGTAATGTACTGCACAACTCTTCCTGATGTACTGTACTACCCAGCTAACCTCGCTGCACTGCGCAACACACCTAACACTGCTGCACTACACATCTAACACTGCTGCAATGTACTGCACATGTACTGCACAACTCTTCCTGATGTACTGTACTACCCAGCTAACCTCGCTGCACTGCGCAACACAACTAACACTGCTGCACTACACATCTAACACTGCTGCAATGTACTGCATATGTACTGCACAACTCTTCCTGATGTACTGTACTACCCAGCTAACCTCGCTGCACTGCGCAGCACACCTAACACTGCTGCGCTACACATCTAACACTGCTGCAATGTACTGCACAACTCTTCCTGATGTACTGTACTACCCAGCTAACCTCGCTGCACTGCGCAACACACCTAACACTGCTGCACTACACATCTAACACTGCTGCAATGTACTGCACAACTATTCCTGATGTACTGTACTACCCAGCTAACCTCGCAACACACCTAACACTGCTGCACTACACATCTAACACTGCTGCACTACACATCTAACACTGCTGCAATGTACTGCACAACTATTCCTGATGTACTGTACTACCCAGCTAACCTCGCTGCACTGCACAACACATCTAACACTGCTGCACTACACATCTAACACTGCTGCACTACACATCTAACCCTGCTGCAATGTACTGCACAACTCTTCCTGATGTACTGTACTACCCAGCTAACCTCGCTGCACTGCACAACACACCTAACACTGCTGCACAACACAGATAACACTGCTGCAATGTACTGCACAACTCTTCGTGGTGTACTGTACTACCCAGCTAACCTCGCTGAACTGTGCAACACACCTAACACTGCTGCACTACACATCTAACACTGCTGCACTACACATCTAACACTGCTGCACTACACATCTAACACTGCTACAATGTGCTGCACAACTCTTCCTGATGTACTGTACTACCCAGCTAACCTCGCTGCACTGCGCAACACACCTAACACTGCTGCACTACACATCTAACACTGCTGCACAACACACCTAACACTGCTGCACAACACATCTAACACTGCTGCACAACACAGCTAACACTGCTGCAATGTACTGCACAACTCTTCCTGATGTACTGTACTACCCAGCTAACCTCGTTGCACTGCGCAACACACCTAACACTGCTGCACTACACATCAAACACTGCTGCACTACACATCTAACACTGCTGCAATGTACTGCACAACTCTTCCTGATGTACTGTACTACCCAGCTAACCTCGCTGCACTGCGCAACACACCTAACACTGCTGCACTACACATCTAACACTGCTGCAATGTACTGCACAACTATTCCTGATGTACTGTACTACCCAGCTAACCTCGCAACACACCTAACACTGCTGCACTACACATCTAACACTGCTGCACTACACATCTAACACTGCTGCAATGTACTGCACAACTATTCCTGATGTACTGTACTACCCAGCTAACCTCGCTGCACTGCACAACACATCTAACACTGCTGCACTACACATCTAACACTGCTGTAATGTACTGCACAACTCTTCCTGATGTACTGTACTACCCAGCTAACCTCGCTGCACTGCGCAACACACCTAACACTGCTGCACTACACATCTAACACTGCTGCAATGTACTGCACATGTACTGCACAACTCTTCCTGATGTACTGTACTACCCAGCTAACCTCGCTGCACTGCGCAACACAACTAACACTGCTGCACTACACATCTAACACTGCTGCAATGTACTGCATATGTACTGCACAACTCTTCCTGATGTACTGTACTACCCAGCTAACCTCGCTGCACTGCGCAGCACACCTAACACTGCTGCGCTACACATCTAACACTGCTGCAATGTACTGCACAACTCTTCCTGATGTACTGTACTACCCAGCTAACCTCGCTGCACTGCGCAACACACCTAACACTGCTGCACTACACATCTAACACTGCTGCAATGTACTGCACAACTATTCCTGATGTACTGTACTACCCAGCTAACCTCGCAACACACCTAACACTGCTGCACTACACATCTAACACTGCTGCACTACACATCTAACACTGCTGCAATGTACTGCACAACTATTCCTGATGTACTGTACTACCCAGCTAACCTCGCTGCACTGCACAACACATCTAACACTGCTGCACTACACATCTAACACTGATGTAATGTACTGCACAACTCTTCCTGATGTACTGTACTACCCAGCTAACCTCGCTGCACTGCGCAACACACCTAACACTGCTGCACTACACATCTAACACTGCTGCAATGTACTGCACATGTACTGCACAACTCTTCCTGATGTACTGTACTACCCAGCTAACCTCGCTGCACTGCGCAACACACCTAACACTGCTGCACTACACATCTAACACTGCTACAATGTACTGCACAACTCTTCCTGATGTACTGTACTACCCAGCTAACCTCGCTGCACTGCGCAACACACCTAACACTGCTGCACTACACATTTAACACTGCTGCAATGTACTGCGCAACTCTTCCTGGTGTACTGTACTACCCAGCTAACCTCGCTGCACTGCGCAACACACCTAACACTGCTGCACTACACATTTAACACTGCTGCAATGTACTGCGCAACTCTTCCTGGTGTACTGTACTACCCAGCTAACCTCGCTGCACTGCGCAACACACCTAACACTGTTGCAAAGTATAACTACACAGCTAACCCTGCTGCAATGTACTGCACAACTCTCCCTAATGCACTGTACTATTTATTTATTTAATTTATTAACAGTTTCTTATATAGCGCAGCATATTCCGTTGCACTTTACAAAAGGAGACAGTGATAAACAAACTGGGTATTTATAGACAGTCAAAAGGTAGGAGGGCCCTGCTCGCAAGCTTACAATCTACCCAGCTAACCTCGCTGCATTGTGCAACACGCCAAACACTGCTACACTACACACCTAACACTGCTGCAATGTACTGCACAGGTCTTTCTGCTGCACTGTACTACCCAGCTAACCTTGCTGCAATGCGCAACACACCTTACACTGCTGCACTACACACCTAACACTGCTGAAAAGTATAACTACACAGCTCTTCTAGCTGCATTGCACTACACACCTCTCTCCCTGCTGCACTGTCCTACACAGCTTACCGTACTGTACTACATAGCTAATCTCGCTGCACTGTACTACAGCTAGCCTCGCTGCACTGTACTACAAAACTAGCCTTGCTGCACTGCACCACAGCTCTCCCTGCTGCACTGTATGTACTATGCAGCTATCTCTGTTGCACTGCGCTACACAGCTCTCCCAGATGTCTTGTACTGCACTGTGCACTGTGAGATACAGCTCTCTCTGCTGCACTGTACTATACAGCTAACTCTGGTACACTGTGCAGCTAACCTCGCTGCACTGCGCAACACAGCTCTCCCTGCTGCACTGTACTACACAGCTAACCTCACTGCACTGCGCAACACAGCTCTCTCTGCTGCACTGTACTACACAGCTATTCTCACTGCACTGCGCAACACAGCTCTCCCTGCTGCACTGTACTACACAGCTAACCTCACTGCACTGCGCAACACAGCTCTCCCTGCTGCACTGTACTACACAGCTAACCTCACTGCACTGCGCAACACATTTCTCCCTGCTGCACTGTACTACACAGCTAACAGTTAACACACAGAACAGCAGAGGTGATCGCTGCCATAAAGATCAGAGCACTACTCCCTCTCATCCCACAGCTGAGGGTTAACAACTGTTGGGGTGACTAAGGGCAGGGATGGGAGTCATGTTAGTAGCGGGGACCGCATTACATGGGTGGGGATTACAACCACTATTAGTGCCCACAGGTTAACTAAGCTGCCAACACAGTCCTCATCCCCCCTACAACGTGCCACTGGTCTATACCTCTGACAAATGTCCCCATCATTGATGTTAAGAAGCTCCTTTTGTCTTAAAGCTAAACAGTACAGTAATGTCGCTGTCACAATCCGACAGGGGCTGTCAGCTATCGTACAGTTGTAAGGATTCAGGAGACACGCGACTGCCTCCTACCCGTCCCATCTCCCCACGCCACTTTATACTGTCAGAGGAGTCTCACAGGGCTAAACCCTTGTCCTCACACACCGTCCTGCACTGGCTGTACCAAGCTTTGCTAAAATCCCCAATTACAGATTGTATTTCTTGGGTTCCCTGTCTTTCAATGGTGAAGAGAGCATTTACTATAAAGACCCATAGCAGCCAGGAATACTAATACTTCTGCGGATAACCCACTGTTCTGTACTACAATAGTAGGTATACTGCAGTGTAGCAATAAAGCTAATATTTATGTGCTACATGCAAAAGCAGCTAGTATTTACATTGCACAGAAATTTTTTTTTTTGCTTCCCTTGCATGGTAACATGGTTTGTTCTTAAGCGCCTGGTGATAGCGAGGCGCGTGGCAGCCCATCGCTTGCGCTACACACAGAGCAATCTAGTGAGATGCCCTCAAGTGGCCCTGAGTGTGGGCCCCATTACACTGTCCTGTAACTGAAATTCTACTCTTATCTTGATTGATTAGAATCTTGGCAGCGCCGTCTGTGTGTGTACATACCAAGTACTGCTGCATTGCATATTCCTAGAATCCTTGGCAGGATTCACCGTTTTGGGTCCTAAGTGCTCAGTCCCATCCCAATGCTGAATTAACTGAACAACACTGCCCCAGAGTTATATATGGAAACTGAAAACACAAGCAGAACAATGACTGCAGAACAATGCACCACTGTGCAATGACGAAACTTCTCAGAACTTTGTGGACCCCCTAGCAACATTTTGAAGTAGCCCGAGGCAATGTTTATGTACACCTTTGTTCTTCAGTTGTTAATGGTATGCCCCAAAGTAGTACCCTGGTCAATGTAATGAGCCATAGCGGTGCCCTGTGCTCCTTGTTCATATTATACTACAATATAGTGTCTCCATATTGTACCACAATTTAGTGTCTCCACTTCATATTATGCCACACTATAGTGTCTCCACATAATACTGTGCCACATTAGTGCCCCAATTCATATTATACTACAGTATAGTGCATGGGTCTTCAAACTGTGGCCCTCCAGATGTTGTGAAACTACATGTTCCAACATGCATTGCCACATTTTTTCCTGTCAGGGGTATGCTGGGACATGTAGTTCCACAACATCTGGAGGGCTACCATTTAAAGACCCATGGTATAGTGCCTCCACTTACCATTGTGCCACATTACAGTGCCCAGTTCATGTTATGTAACAAAATTTAGTTGATTTTATTCCACATTACAAGAGAGGGCCCAGTGGCATATCTAGATATAGGGGGTTATTCTGGTTCACTCCTTCTGGCAAATTCCTTCTCAAATGGACAAAACCATGTGCACTGCAGGTGGGGTAGATGTTACTTGTGCATAGAGAGTTAGATTTGTGTGGGGTTTTACTTCAGAGTGAGATCTATATTGAAGTGTAAAAATAAAGCAGTCAGTATTTTCCCTGCACAGAAACAAAATAACTCACCCAAATCTAATTCTCTCTGCACATTTTACATTGCCCCCCTGCAGTGCACATGGTTTTGTCCATCTAAGAAGGAATTTGCCAGAAGGAGTGAACCAGAATAACCCCCATAGTTTAGTCACAAAGGCAAAAGTTTGTAAGGGCCCCTATGTACCACCCAGTAGTGAAAAATGTATATAACAGGACTCCGCCAATTACAACATCATTGGATCAATGCAGGTTATATGATCATTGTTTGGTGATTTTAGCAAACTGGGTCCAATCAGTTATTATTTATTATTGTATTTTATATGTATTGTTTTATATTTGTGAATTTTTATTATTAAAAAATAATTTAATTGATTCATAGCATATATTCATTAAGAATCAGCGCTGCTTCTTTCCATTTTCTCTTGACAGGGAAGGTGGCCTCTCTCAGCTCTGGACCCCAGGGCAGCTGCACCCCCTGCACCCATGGTAGCTACGTCCTGTATATAACACATGTAACTGTGACAGGGAAGTGGTCCTCTCATTTATGGGCCCATAGCAGCTGCGCTCCCTGCACCTATGGTAGCTACACCCCCTGTATATTACACATGTAACTGTGACAGGGAAGGTGGCCCCACACAGCTCTGGGCCCCATAGTAGCTGTACTCCCTGCACCTATGGTAGCTACACCCTGTATATAACACATGTAACTGTGACAGGGAAGGTGTAGTGACATCACATACTGTACGGAACTACTTCCTTCTAGGTAGCGACCACAGCCTGTGAGACCCATTATGGATTATTGTAATCCCAGGTTACTCTTCATGTTGCTGAAACAAGAAAGTCTGTATTGTGCTGTGATTGCTGGGGATTTGGCAGGTGTCCTGTTTCCAAATTCCTACTGGGTATAATTAAAGTGCAGATTCTTCTGGCAGGATACACGTTATGAACTGGCACGTCTCTCCGCTTGGCGATGGGGCCGGTATCAGGCCTGGCACCGTATTTCTGAGGGAGAGAGGGTGGCATCATCCAGGGCAGGAAGCAATGGGATTGTGGGCAAAAAGATATAATAAATATTTCGAGGTCCATTGAAATAGAAAACAGAAAAGTAGTGATGTTGCCCATAGTAACCAATCAGAATCTAGCGATCCTGTTCTAGAATTCAAAAGACAAATGACAGCTACAAACGGATTGGTTGCTAATGTCGAACATCATTATTTGCCTGTTTTAGAAGCTTTAGTGAATGTACCCGGTAGAATGTGTACTGCAATGCACCGCACTCCTCAGAATCAGCCGGGGCTCAGGCTGGATCCAACAAAACCATTAGGACAATAAGATACATACTGGTTTTGGTCCCAATCCCTGCCCAGCTTATCAGAAATAAAGAAAGAATAAACTGAGAATAATCTCAGAGCACATAGAGCACCGCGTGGACACAAGGGGTGTTCACACGGTGCAAATTTGCTGGCGTTTCCATAGGGATCGGGATCGAACGGCAAGCAAAATACATTTAATTTCTACTATATTTTACAGATCTGTACTATACAGTCTTTCCTGCACAGTCTATTTTGCAATTCGATTTCGATGCCACGGGGCTGCGCATTGGGATCGAATCAGCATCAAATGCATCTGGAAAACGGTTGATTTTGATTACATTTTGCTTTAATTATTAACATCCAGCATGCTGGATAAATCTACTTAAATCGCCAGTCAGGGAGAAAATTGGCTCCGACAGATCGCTCAGCACACAGAGCTGACAAAATCTTCCCGTCTGTAGGCCCCTTAAGTTCTGGCATTATTATTATTATTATTTATTACCAGTTATTTATATAGCGCACACATATTCCGCAGCGATGAGCGTTGCTGCACACTCCCGCATCATCGCCGGGAAAGCCGCTCATCTGCTGGTATTACCAGCAGATGAGGGGCTCTGAGGACCCCTTTGCCTAGCGCTGCACTAGGCAAAGCCGCCCCCTACCCGCTGATGGCGCCGGGCAGGGGGAAAGCCGCTCAGTGTGCATGCACTGAGCGGCTTCCCACACCATCGATGAACGCGATCATCGCTGTCCATACACGCTGGGCATAGTCGCCCAGTGTGTATGGACCTTTAGTCCATATCACTCCTACCTCCAATCTCAGGCTTCACAGATCATTTTGCTTTCAATTTCTGTTAAGGAGTAATTTGGTCCATCTAGTGGCCTCTAGTGGTCACTGGCAGTACTTCATCTAAGAGGTGCCACGGCAATACATTGAGAAATTGTGGCTTTAACAGAAGGCGGGTCTTAAAGGCAAGGTGGACGGTGGACTTACGCATGCGATAAGTGGACAAATAAGCTGATGTGAGCGGTTCTTTGCGAATAACAAAACGTGATAGAAGTAGATGCCAGCCCATCAAACTGCTGGATCATCATAACAGTAATGTCAGCATCAGTAGGTGTCCGAACAGAGCAACACCTGAACTGCTCTGATGGGCGCCACCTAGTGACCACTGTCAAGCAGAACACTTTAATTCCCCCCATAAAGGTGAAGAGCTGTGTTTTTTTTTTTTAGTTATATAGGACACTGACTATAGCAATGATTTGATGGAAGTCTAGGAAGTCAGTTTTTGTACCCAGATTAATTCCTGGCCAGTTGCATAAGAAAATGTTGTTCTCACACTGATCTCAGCCTGTTGAATTGTAGCAAGGAGACCGGGATACAGATCTCCCAGTGCACCTGACATTTGTAGATCTGCAGTAAGCTTGTGAGCTGATGACCGAGCAGCAGCCTGCGGCCACAGACTCACCATGGTAATTTGCTCTTACCACGGTAATGCTATGCCAGTTTCCGCACAGCCTGGTTTCCCTGGCAGGGCTAATAACCCTTCATGTCGGATTCACATGGAGTTTTGATCACGGAGAGACAGCTTTGGGCATCTGCGCAGCCTACTCGCCCAGTGACAGGCGGATTCATCTCTCCACTTATAGGTGGGCACACTGCCCTGGGCGCTGTGAGGGGGGAGCACTGCACCAGTGTACGTACAATGGGCTATTCTTCTCATCCATCATGCTGCCCACCTCTGCAATTACTGGTAAAAGGCCTCATTCAGGATATGAGCTGGGCTAGACATGGGGAGCACAAGTGATCAGAACATGTAACACGCCAAGCTGGCAGCTCACACCATCCATGACACACGCTGTTCCACATGGTACACACTATAAAGTATTCTGGGAGGCAGCTACGCCGGGTGCAGGGCGGTGTAACTGGGAGCAGGTGGATGATGTTACCGGGAGAGTCAGGTGCTGGGACATCAAGCAGCGGCACAGATATATCATCATTATAAAATAATCTGGTACACATACGTCGTTATGCAGTGTGCTTTATTGTGTTATATGCTAGTGTGCAGTGTGTGTATATCTTAGTGTGCAGTGTGTGGGCATACACTGTTGTGCATATAGTGTGTGTTTATACACTGGTGTGCAATGTAAGTATACTGGCTGGTGTGCAGTGTGTGTGAGGGTATACTGGCTGGTGTGCAGTGTGTGAGGGTATACTGGCTGGTGTGCAGTGTGTGAATGTATACTGGTTGTGTGCAGTGGGTGAATGTATACTGGCTGTGTGCAGTGTGTCAGGGTATACTGGCTGTGTGCCGGATTCGTTATAAAATCCCAAAAGCCATTGACCGACGGTCAAAATCCCGACAAGGTCAAAATACCGACATTTAAAATCCCGACAAGGACAAAATACGGACATTTAAAATCCCGACAAGGTCAAAATACCGACATATAAAATGTAGACAGGTGAAAAAGTCAACATGACTTTCGGTCGACAGGGGTTTTTCACAGTTTTTTTTACCCGAATGTCGACACAGTTGAAAGTCAACCGCAGCCCCTCGCATCGCTCGCTACGTGTATACCGGCTGGTGTGCAGTGTGTGAGGGTATACTGGCTGGTGTGCAGTGAGTGAGGGTATACTGGCTGGTGTGCAGTGTGTGAGGGTATACTGGCTGGTGTGCTGTGTGTGAGGGTATACTGGCTGGTGTATGAGGGTATACTGGCTGGTTTGCAGTGCATGAGGGTATACTAGCTGGTGTGCTGTGTGTGAGGGTATACTGGCTGGTGTGCGGTGTGTGAGGGTATACTGGCTGGTGTGCGGTGTGTGAGGGTATACTGGCTGGTGTGCGGTGTGTGAGGGTATACTGGCTGGTGTGCGGTGTGTGAGGGTATACTGGCTGGTCTGCTGTGTGTCAGGCTATACTGGCTGGTGTGCTGCGTGTCAGGCTATACTCGCTGGTGTGCTGTGTGTCAGGGTATACTGACTGGTGTGTGAGGGTATACTGGCTGGTGTGCAGTGCGTGAGGGTATACTGGCTGGTGTGCAGTGCGTGAGGGTATACTGGCTGGTGTGCAGTGCGTGAGGGTATACTGGCTGGTGTGCAGTGCGTGAGGGTATACTGGCTGGTGTGCTGTGTGTGAGGGTATACTGGCTGGTGTGTGAGGGTATACTGGCTGGTTTGCAGTGTGTGAGGGTAAACTGGCTGGTGTGCTGTGTGTGAGGGTATACTGACTGGTGTGTGAGGGTATACTGGCTGGTGTGCGGTGTGTGAGGGTATACTGGCTGGTCTGCTGTGTGTCAGGCTATACTGGCTGGTGTGCTATGTGTCAGGGTATACTCGCTGGTGTGCTGTGTGTGAGGGTATACTGGCTGGTGTGCGAGGGTATACTGGCTGGTGTGCGGTGTGTGAGGGTTTACTGACTGGTGTGTGAGGGTATACTGGCTGGTTTGCAGTGCGTGAGGGTATACTGGCTGGTGTGCTGTGTGTGAGGGTATACTGACTGGTGTGTGAGGGTATACTGGCTGGTGTGCGGTGTGTGAGGGTATACTGACTGGTGTGTGAGGGTATACTGGCTGGTGTGCTGTGTGTGAGGGTATACTGGCTGGTGTGCTGTGTGTGAGGTTATACTGGCTGGTGTGCTGTGTGTGAGGGTATACTGGCTGGTGTGCTGTGTGTGAGGGTATACTGGCTGGTGTGCTGTGTGTGAGGGTATACTGGCTGGTGTGCGGTGTGTGAGGGTATACTGGCTGGTGTGCGGTGTGTGAGGGTATACTGGCTGGTGTGCTTTGTGTGAGGGTATACTGGCTGGTGTGCGGTGTGTGAGGGTATACTGGCTGGTGTGCGGTGTGTGAGGGTATACTGGCTGGTGTGCGGTGTGTCAGGCTATACTGGCTGGTGTGCTGTGTGTCAGGGTATACTGGCTGGTGTGCTGTGTGTCAGGGTATACTGGCTGGTGTGCGGTGTGTGATGGTATACTGGCTGGTGTGCTGTGTATGAGGGTATACTGGCTGGTCTGCTGTGTGTCAGGGTATACTGGCTGGTGTACAGTGTGTGTTTGTGTGTGTATACACTGGTATGCATGCAGTGTATGACAATCTGCCTCCTCTGGCTTCTGCAGCAATGCCTGTTACACAACCTCTGGGGTTACTGAGCTGTCAGCCTGTTCTGCTCCATATAACACAAAGCTAAACACACAGAATCCTGCTGCCTGACAGCTCTGCGTATTGGAGTCTCTGTGCAGTGCCAGTGTCACCATGTACTAATCACTGACGGCAGTGACAGACACTGCTTCTGCCGCTAAACTGGGAGATTGTCTCAGCATCTGCTAACAGAGCACACACAGAGGCACAGTATGACCCTACCTACACAGCGCAGCCTCCAGGCACCACCACCAGAACTACACTCACCCCACGGAGCCCTGGGAAACATAATGGTGTGGGCCCCCTTCTCACAGCTTAAGTTGCCTACACGATGATGGCATGTATCCTAGGCAATTTACGCCCCCCTTCCCTTCCAGTAAAGTTAAGCCCCCCCCCCCCCATGCCTTACCCCTCCTCTTGTCACCGCCGTGTCTGTAGCCGGGACCCACACATCTACTTGCCTGGCTCCTGCTAATGAAATCTGACCCTCACAAAATGGTCGCCCCTTAACAGCAGACTGTTTCTAAGGATGCTAGAGGAGACCGCCGCCTCCTCTAGCATCCTCAAAAACTGTCTGCTCTAAGTGGGCGGCCATTTTGTGAGATACAGCTTTCATTAGAAGCCAGGAGGAGCGCCGGGACCACAGACAAGTAGATCTGTGGGTCCCGACTTCCGGCCACAGACACGGTGTCAAGCGGCAGTGTAAGGCAGGTCCCGGCAGGTGGCAGGGTAACAATAGGCCCCACAGACCCCCGACTCCCACACCGCCACCGTGGGATCTGCGATGCTATTGTTACGGCATTGACCTTCATCAGTGATGAAAGCCTACAACTTTTTCTATACGCACGCCGTTCCCAAGGTGACTGACAGGAAGTAGGCGTGGTAACCAGCCATTTATTGGGAGTGTCTGAGAAAACACTGGGAGTGTCTGCGGAAACGCTAGGCACAGTGTGTTTTATGGGAGGGTGTGTGACGTCAGCTCCAGGCCGGATATGCCTTATCCATCGCACCGCCAAGTCCAGGGCTACGCGGCGCCTTGCAATGATTTGTGGCTGGTGTATAAATCAGCATATGGTGAGCCTGTTATGATGGGTTTTGGACATTTTTGGACATTTTCGCACATTACCTTTCCATATTGTTCTCATAACTGTCACAATGAGGAAAAAGCCTACAGCAGTACTGGTGGGCGCTGATTAAAGAGAAGATCTGGATCTTGCAAACCATGATATTGGTATAATCGTGCATCAGTTATTTCTACGACAGCTCCAAAATATTCCGCTTTACTGTTATATTATTAAGAGTGTGGAAAGTGCCATCCTCTCCCAAACCCCAGCTAGGACTAGAGGGAGAACAGCCCAGTAGGAACACCTCTCGTCCTAACAGTAACATAAACCTGTGATCGGACATGGGGCCTGATTCAGATCTTCTTACTGCTCTGCGAAATTGCAGATCCCTGCGGTCAGATAGCCAACCCCCCCCCCCCCCCAAAATAAAATCCCGCAAACTGACGATTACAAAGTGACTGCCTATTGCACATGAGCAAGGCCATCCTGCGAACAATGCCAGTGATGGCTTTCCATCTTTGGCCGTTTGCAAGATGATTGACAGGTCAGCTGGCATTTGGGGGTGGCACCCAGCCGGTTTCTGGGAGTTTCGAGGAAAGCTCAGGTGGATCCAGGACGTTTTCAAGAAGGATCTGTGACGTCAGTTCCGGGCCCGAACTCACCAAGATTATCACAGCTCCGAGGAAGTATTCGGCTACTTAGACCACTGCACACGGTTAGGAGGAGGGGGGAGGAATCCAGAAGAATGTCTGAAGATGGAACATAATCTACAATGGAAGTGTTTTCCACCTACATCATCTAAAACCTGCTCAGTAATCTTTAGGATCACATTAGGGTCAAATTCAATTAGGGGCCATGTGATTGCATCAGGAAGCCTGAATCGGCATCTTACATCTGTAGGACAATAGAGAAAAATGCTCAGTCTCAGCACCACGATATGTGAAGGTGATGCATGTACTTGGCGCCACCTGTACATGACCCACATTGCACCTAACGGCACAGCATAGGCAGAGAACACCATCACTGCCGTAGAAATACAAACAAGCCATGGACAGTGAGGAACAGGGACAGGGGCAAAGGCGGGATAGGCTGTGGTGGGAGTACAGTAGGCGGTGGTAAGCTGAGGGCACACGGCACTTATCTTGTACCCAGGGAACCCTAACTCTGCTGGCGAAGAGTCACAATGTAATTCAGATGTGCGACCAAGAGATTGCCCTAGTATCGCCAGTCCCCAATGTCTTGTATAGGGCAACCCAATCTCAAGCTTTGCTTAGTAGCTTGAGATTTATGGGCGGGTCGATGCCTCCAGGCGGCTTATGATACATCCGATGATGATTTTTGCCCGGGCGATGGCGATGTTTTTGCGTACATCACCTCACAGGCTAGCAAGGGGATGCTGTCGGCGGAGGGGACGGGCATTTGCTTATCGAGCCTTATCAGCCTAGCAAACAGGTCTGAATTATTTTGCTCTAGAACGCAGGAATAGTCCAATTTAATGTTGAAGCTTCAAGTGTTTGCAATGCAACCGAGTGAAGTCTGCGCCCCTCCGGGGAAGGATGTAGGTCTTAGCGGTCGGGTGAGTATTCGGAGGCGCACTTTACACTCTGTATTTTCCACTTGCTGTGTAATGTCTCCGACTGTCAGACTGTCACACAGCGAGCTGCCCGTTGGCCAGAACAATAGAACATTTCAGCAGGAATATGGAACATGTCTGACAACGGATCGTCTCACTTTTCTTCTATGACTAAGCTGAGACGTCTGTATTGGAAGCATCAGTCATTCTTACCATAGGCTCAGACGACCCCCCCCCCCCCCCCATCCCAAGCTGACTCATATTATCCCTTGCATTTCAGCAGATAAGTGGTATAAGAATTCAGACACTTCTTATATAGCGCAGAAGCCACTTAACAAGATAAATCCTTTTTTATGAAGATCCTGGTACAATTTTTTTTTACTGCTGGGGTTTGTAAATACTGACAAACATAAAGAGGGGTATTTATCAATCAATGTGCCTGATTCTGGTTTGGTCGGTCCCTGACTAATTCACACCGGTAACAATAATGTAGCCTCTGCGCATGCGGATATATTTGCTTATGCACATGAGCAAGGCCGCTGTGGGGATGCCTTCCGCGACTTGCACAGTCACTGAGGCATTAGCGCAGGGGGGAGAGGGCGGGGCCTGACCTGCCCCCCGCATGTCCGTTATGGCCTCATTAGTATGAGAACGCCCAGCGTTGTCATGGGAACGCGCATGAAACACTGGACGTTCCCATATGCTAATGGGTCAGCCTGCAAAGATGGGTGACTGCACCCAGCGAACAGTTTGTTTCCCGTGGGTGCTCACATTCAGCGCACATGAGCAGACATCGGACGCGTGCAAACGCATGTGGCCGCGCGAACTGACCTGAATAAGGTCCACAGTCAGGCCCAGAGTCACTGTCCGCCCGCAGACTTCCTTTGTAGAAACACACTTTGAGGACTGCGCACGGTTTGCAGGTCTCACAGAATCACAAGTGAAAGAATTAGCTCAGTCTTTGGATCTATTAAAGTGTGTCAGTGAGAAATGAGTGCACCTACCGGGCAACCTGGAAAACGTGGACTGTGTGGGGTCATGAGGACCGGGTTTGAGAACCACTGTGCTAGAGGAAATGCAGAACCCAGAGATTTCGGGCATGACAGAAGTAACGGGAGCACGATTAGTGTAATTGCGGAGGCCAATCCCGGTATTTGAATCCCAGGATTTGTAGCTTCCAATCTCAGGTTTCCAGGAATAACTTGCCAACCGAAACGTGATGCCGGCAGCGTCGGAACCAGTTCCTCCTGCCCCCAGCCGTGTGGCCACTACCGCTCCCGATCTTCGCTCGAGCTTCTCCGCTAACAATCACAGCACGGCATGAACCACCCACACCACTCCTAAATGCCGCTGGGCCAGCACCATTCCTCACTGCTGTGCGGCCTGCAACGCTCAAAGGGCCTTATTCTGGTGGATTGATTCGCACGCACACGGTCTGTGAAGGCACGCCCATAGCACATGCGAACCTGTTCGTTTGCAACGACAGGGGAGTGGACTAAAATTGCACGCATACTGAACTGTTCGTACGCACATCGGCGTGTTTTCGCAAGCTCATCCACTGTGCAACTGTAACAATACGCTCGCAGGTCACAATTTCAAACCGTTCATTAATGAGATAATTTGCCTCATTTCATTGTGTTTATTGGAACTAATTGAACAATTGCCTCCCCATTAACAATGAGCAAGTCAGCTTTATTACATGGTTTATTGTCTTTACTTTTATTATTTGTTAAAAGTGAGCATGGTGTGTTGATCAACACCAAAAAATAAAATGTGTTTTCCCCTTTAATAATGTGGGTACTTGTTTCCTAGCACGGCCACAATGATCATAATCGCGGTCATCGGGGGTAAAATCGGGGCCATCGCATGCGCAAAAAAATCGGGTGCGATGGGCCAGACGCGATGCCCGCGATTTCCCCATAGAGAACAATGTTAAATGCCTCAATTTACCCGCGATGACCACGATTTCCCATAGGAAACAATGTGAAATGGCTCAATTTACCCAAATTATCATAGGAACAATGGTAAATGGGCCAAAAACACCCCTGAACATTGAAATGTCCCCCCAAAAGTAGTTTACGCCACCACGTGATCAACGTGAACCCGAAGCGTGGCGAGCGGCGGCGGTACGCGTCCTCCGACCTTTTCATACCGCTACTATCCACTAGGGCGTGGAGTGAGAATAGAATAGTGTGGCGAGCGCAGCGAGCCACCGAGCCCAAAGCGTGGCGAGCGCAGCTAACCCCGCGAGGGGACGCGGATACCTGTGAAGCCCGCGAAGGGACGCGTTTACCTGTGAAGGTATCCGCGTCCCCTCGCGGGGCTCGCCACGCTTCGGGCTCGGTGGCTCGCTGCGCTCGCCACACTATTCTATTCTCACTCCACGCCCTAGTGGATAGTGGGGGTATGAAAAGGTCGGAGGACGCGTACCGCCGCCCCTCGCGGACTCGCTGCGCTCGCCACGCTTCGGGTTCACGTTCATCGCGGGGTGGCGTGAACTACTTTTGGGGGGACATTTCACTGGTCAGGGGGTTTTTTTGGGCTTTCTGGCCCATTTACTATTCTTCCCTATGATGATTTGGGTAAATTGACCCATTTAACATTGTTTCCTATGGGAAATCGGGGTCATCGCGGGTAAATTGAGGCATTTAACATTGTTCCCTATGGGGAAATCGCGGCCATCGCGGGTGGACCATTTAAGCATTTTTAGGCGCACACGACGCGACCGACCCGATTTTTCACTGTTTTCAATGCATTTCAATGGAAAAATCGGGGGCATCGCGTCGGTCGCGTCGCAGGCCACTATAATTACCCCCGATGGCCAAGATTTGTGGCCGTGCTAGGAAACAAGTACCATAATGTGTGTAATGTCAGCGCAACATCATGGTTGTGTTTTCTTCCAAATTGTTAACTGGTTAATGAGATAAACTTGTATGGTGCATGGGTGGGCATTGTGTTCAGGTGCATGTATTTTAGCAATTGTGCGTGCTGATTGGTGTTGCGAATGTTGGTCCTCTAAGCTGTTGCCTTGAGACTTGTTTTTTTCTTGCAAATGATTTTGAGCTGGAGCACTGCTGCAAAGCCACCACCCTTGTGTATGCCCCAGTTTCCGCCCATTTTTGCCCACTTTTCTGGCCATACAAACGCCCACATCACGCCTTCTTTGGTAGTGCTCGTTCGCAAGCGAATTTCTGTTCGCAAGGGTGCTTGTGTGTACGGGCGAGCAAACCTACACATGCGCACTGCGGATGGTACACAAGCGTACTAAGCAAGCACCCTCCCTCGCTGCAAATTCGTATCCGAGCGAGTGAACCAGAATAAGGGCCAAAGTCTCACTGACTCTGTTAAACTAGATAGTATTACATTGGCATCCCTTCGGATCGACACTAAAATTAATTTTGAAGTCTAAAGAAAGCAACGGAATCACCCCCATTTGAATATAACAAGGTCAAAGTTTGGGCTGACTCTGTGACACTAGATAGTATTACATTGTGATCCAAAGTATAAAGAAATAAATATAATAAATCAGTATAACTAATACAGTCTGATGTTCAGCCGGAAAGATTTGGTAGTGGGTGCCTGTACTTTCCTAATCTCTAACATGCAATTACTGCCACCCACAATGAAGCCCCGTGGTATTAGGGTTATACGATGCTGTATTCTCGGAATCATATGTAATTCTACAGGAATTTCCATAACAGATGCAAGGCCAAAGCGACACTATAAGGCAGGGCTGGGCAACACCGGCCCTCCAGATGTTAGTGAACTACACATCCCAGCATGCCTTGCATCAGTTTCAGCATGGCCACATAGCAAAACTAATGCAAAGCATCCTGGGATGTGTAGTTCACTAACATCTGGAGGGCCGGTGTTGCCCAGCCCTGCTATAAGGGGTCAATTTACTACAGCTTCTAATGTGAAAAGTGGGGGTGTGGCCCGTAGCAACCAATCAGATTCTGTGTAATATTTCTCAAATGCAACCTAGAAAATGATAGACAGATTCGGATTGGATGAGATGGGCAGGATCCCCACTTTTCACTTTTAGAAGCTGTAGTAAGTAAGTACCCCCTATATGTGCCTCAGTCACACGCTCCATTGGAGTCAGGGCTAATAACTTGTTTGTGGCACATCCCACTACCCCACTGCAGGTCTTCTACCCCTGCAGCCCAGGGAAGACGCCAGCTCCAGATTCCACCAGTGCTCAATATTCTGCGGGTGGGGGTATGGATCATTAGGTCTACCAGAGACTGGTCGACAAGCATTGGGTCCACACCATCCGGTCGACATGCAGAAAGGTCACCGTGGGTCTAGGACGACACAAGCATTAGGTCGACATGGGAAAGATAGACAGTCAAAATGTCGACATGGGGTTTTTCACTTTTTTTTACCCAAATTTCGACACAGTCGACATGGACACGGTGCCTCTCTACGCTCGGCACATTATTCTATTCTCAGACCACGCTATAGTGGATGGTAGGGCATGAAATACCACCTGTCGGCACAAAAAACTGTGACAAACCCCATGTCGACTTTTTGACTGTCGACCTTGCCCATGTTGATCACCTAATGACCTGCCAACCTAGACCCATGTCGACCTTTCTGCATGTTGACCTAATGGTGTCGACCTATGGTCGTATTCCGTGGCTCTGTCCCCTTTACTGTTTAATGGCGAAAACCGGTTCCTGCGTTCCGCTTCTATAGACTTTTTGTGAGTCCCGATTACTGAAACTTAAACTTACATTTGAGAAGCTGATTAATGGCCCCGTTTTGTTATTGTTTTAAAAAAAAAAGGTTTTGGGAAGAAATTGGCGTTTCTCATGCCGGCTCCTCCAACAAGCTGCAGTTACAAAGATGTCTAAAAGTTTCCACACAGGACGCCAAGCCGAGCACTTTGGCCCTGCACGTCCAGAGATAAAATAGTTTGGGAAGAAAATGCTGCTGCTCTGTATAGGGGGACTGAGTATAACCTGCGTAATCATTGCCTGCCTGCAAATCCGTCATGGGGGGGGGGGGGCGCGACGTTACCTAGGGAGACAGCGAGAACTAATATTCATGGGTGGCGCTTGCAACATATACAGATAATTTACGGCATTTGCACTGGTTCCAATTGTAGTTTGCAATATGATGTATGAAGTAACATCAATCATTTCATGCTCACTAGCAGCATATGGGTAACACATTCCTCCGGAAGGAGACTCTGAACGATTATATAATGCTAATGGGGCATTAAAGGGCCAATGTATTATACAAGTTGGTGGTGACTTCAGAGATGCACAGTCAGTGGCGCTGAGGAGGGGGGGTACTAAGTACCCGGGCGCACAAGTGGGGGCCCCAATACCTGGCAGCAGTAGCTCTTCTTAACCCACCACATGCCGCTGTGTGCTGGGCTGCAATGTGGCCAAAGAGGTGCTTAAAGGGCTGTTTTGTCTGTATTTTATTCTAAAGGCCCCCATACATTATGCGATTTGGGCCCGATTTCACCCGATTCGGATGGATCGGGCTGTGAAATCGGGCCAAATCTCATGAGCAGCCTGGAAGCGGGCAGGGGATGCAAAGATGCAGTGGGCGGTGTAGGGGAAGCAAGGCAGTGGACGCACATAGAAAAAAAAAACCATACAAATGAATGGGCAGGCAGTTATTGGCTCAGACCTCTCAGCCAATCGCTGATGCCACCTGAGTAGTGGACACCTATTACTATAGGTGAAGTCACAAGTCGGCCTCTAGTGCCCGGAAAACATCACAGGAAGGCAATCTATTATCGGGATGGGTATCTGGTTGGCTCACAGACCATGTCTACAGTAGGTCAACAGTTCATAGGTCGACACCAAAATGTCAACAAGCGCTAAGTCAATATTGACATAAGGTCAACGCACACTAGGGTTATAATGGTGATATGCTGACACAAGCAAAGGGTCGACTTGGCAAGTGGCGACACATAGAAATGTCGACCTAGACCTTGTCTATGACAGAGGCTTCCAGAAACGTTCCTCAAAGCACCCGACCAGTCATACGAGGGTACTCGCTGCACAAATTGGCAGACCATGTGCTCAGTTGTTGACATTGACACTCCCAAAAAAACAACCTATTGACTGTCAACCTAGACGTTGTCTATGAAAGAGGTGTCCCAAAGGCAGCCCAACAGTCCAGGTTTTAAGTATATCCATGGCTCAGCACAGATGGTTCAATCAAATCGACCATCTGGGGTCTAGTGTCTGAAGGGTCTAGTTATAAAGGGTCATCTTTAAATTAATAGCAGCGTTATACCCGCGTTATATTATTCATAACTTCACTGGATATCGATTGTGAATTGACTCCTCTCTATATTCCATCAACAGGTAAACCTATTTCAGATTTCTACTGCAGAACATCACAGCTGTTTGCACTGATTTAAACGGGGTAAACCTATTTCAGATTTCTACTGCAGAACATCACAGCTGTTTGCACTGATTTAAACGGGGTAAACCTATTTCAGATTTCTACTGCAGAACATCACAGCTGTTTGCACTGATTTAAACGGGGTAAACCTATTTCAGATTTCTACTGCAGAACATCACAGCTGTTTGCACTGATTTAAACGGGGTAAACCTATTTCAGATTTCTACTGCAGAACATCACAGCTGTTTGCACTGATTTAAACGGGGTAAACCTATTTCAGATTTCTACTGCAGAACATCACAGCTGTTTGCACTGATTTAAACGGGGTAAACCTATTTCAGATTTCTACTGCAGAACATCACAGCTGTTTGCACTGATTTAAACGGGGTAAACCTATTTCAGATTTCTACTGCAGAACATCACAGCTGTTTGCACTGATTTAAACGGGGTAAACCTATTTCAGATTTCTACTGCAGAACATCACAGCTGTTTGCACTGATTTAAACGGGGTAAACCTATTTCAGATTTCTACTGCAGAACATCACAGCTGTTTGCACTGATTTAAACGGGGTAAACCTATTTCAGATTTCTACTGCAGAACATCACTTTAAATCTGTAAAAGCTGCTATTGTGGTTTTATCTGTGCTATGTGAAGTACTTAGAAATATTGGGATAGTGCTACTGCTCTTACATTGGTTTGGTCTGATTAGCACCTTTTGCTGATGGGGGAGGTGTATTGGGAGGGGCAGCTAATTCAGGATGGACATATGTTTTTTTAGGCTTATATATTGAGTATTGGATGGGACGTCAGTCCTTTAGGACGTTAGGGGTCTAGTGTCTGAAGGGTCTAGTTATAAAGGGTCATCTTTAAATTAATAGCAGCGTTATACCCGCGTTAAACCGAAGGAAACCAGAAGGCAAAGAACTAACCATCATTACTGCTGAAGGACTGCATTATATCCAAAAAACTCAGGAACATCATGTGGCCTCAACTCACCTTTGCAATGAGTGGACCAGGCCCACCACCCCTACGGCTGAGAACACCAGTACTACCCCCAGCCCTACCCCTCATTGTGAGCATGGAGCTGTGAGGGGAAGCAGCAGGGCCAGCCTATGCACCAACACTTCACCCATCAATCCCTTGTAAAGGTGTCAGTCTCCTTCAAATGTGTGTTCATGTCTTTTCTCTCCCCCTCCCCCTCCCCCAGCACACATCTACCTTACCATGTGCTTTTCCTGTAATGTGTACCTCCGCAGATTGCACACCCTGCCAGCGCTGACCTATGCAGTGCACCAAGCTGGTTGCCTCAGATGGTTTCTCTGCGGGCAGGATGTGGATCACGTGGATGTTTCTGTGCAGGGTTTATCAAACTACTACAGAAGTATTTGCTTTCCAATATATGCATTGGGTCCTTGTATGGCTCGCCCCTTACAGTGTAACCTTCGTAGTGCGCCCACCATGGCTGCATTATCTGGTGCACTTGTGAATGGGATGAAAAATACATGGACCTGAGTATACATTAATCCATTTTGGGTAATTTCTTTTAAGGGTAATCTATTTCACCCTGGGTAATCCTACGCAGAGCGCCTAAAATGGCTGCCGCACCTGGTACCTTGTCAGGGTGGAGTACACAACCCATGGAAGTTATTATCCAAAATGCTGCACCAATCCTGCATTATGCTTACTGTGTGCTCAAGGGTTTCTTTTGTCTGTGACTTGTCTGTTACTGTACCACCAACATCCTCTGTATTATGTGCATTGTTTTTTAATGTCTGTAAAGCGCCTTGAGTCCTGCTGGAGAAAGTGCGCTATATAAATTCTACTTACTTACTACTTACTTATTTAAGTCACCCGTGGCCAAGCAATGGATATACTTTCACCCTGGACTGTTGGGCTGCGGTGAGGACCACGTTTGGGAACCTCTGGTCTACGACATCATCCACACCCGGGTATCTAGCCACCTCTGCCTATCCATTGCAGAACAACTTGTGAAGCCTTATAAATAAATGTGATGCCGAACTTGAATTATTTGAATTCCTATTGGATTTACGCAAATGTTGGTGACGGCAAAAGTTGGGACTCCGGGTCTCCATAGACATTTCCCAAAAGATTACATTTATGGTTAATAAAATGTGCTATGTCCAGGATATAAGGCCGGGGTGGAAAAACCATCGCTTTATGCTGGGATTGGTTTACGTTACAATCCGGTGCCTCATTGGCGATGACGAGGAGGCGAGGATTTCTGCATATGTTAGCACTGTCTGGGAGCATGTGGTAGTGATTTGAGGTTACCCTAGCACTGAATGTGAAATACAGACACATACAGTATGTGCGAAGCATTTCAGGAATTGCTGTGAATGTAAAAACGACACAAAGGGAAGTCATGTATTTACCGTACAGAAGTAGCACAGCATCAATCAGAATCTGAATATTTAGGCAAATTTGCAAACTAAAGGCGCGTTTTACCCCCGGACTGACCTCCGATCCCTCCCCTGGAAATCATCGCTCTATAGAACATGAAGGATTATAAATTCATGCCGCCCATATGTCATCGGCAGACTCTGCTGTAGCGACTTCGGTTCATGATTTCCGGCAGTGTCAGTTCATGATTTGTAAGTCAGAAGCGTAATTATTCCACCGCAACCCAAGTGGTGGCAGAGGGGAGCCGGCGCTGCGGGGGGAAGGGTCTCTACAGATTCCAGGCGGTCTGGCCTTCCTCATAGAAACTGCCTAAAATTGCCCTTCAAAAATGGCTGCTGCCTTGGGGAAGACAGGACCTAATGGATCTCTAGCTTCTGTCATTGGAGCGCAGAATGTACAGCGCTACCCAGAAGTGCCGGATTCCCACCACAGGCCTTGTGTGAGAACAAGCTACATTGGGGCAGATGCATGGAGCAGTGATAAGGGAGGAGAAGTGAACCAGAGAAGTGGCCCATGGCAACTAATCAGCACTATAGTAACATCATTAATTTGCATAATATAAAATGATTGGTTGCCATGGTCTACTTCTCCTCTGGCTCGCTTCTACCTTATTAGTGTTCAATCTAGCACCTGCTATCTTTGAACACCCATGCAGTTCCTCTTCCCTGCCTGGGGTGTCGCTGTCTGCTGTGGTGTTTCTTGCACAGGTCTGGTTTGCCTATCACTGCTGATATACAGACCACACTGTGCTAAAACCACTACAGCAGATAGCGACACCCCAGGCAGGGAAGAGGAACTGCATGGGTTTTCAAATATGGCGGGGGCTAGAATGAACACTATTTATCACTGCTTCATACATCTACCCCATTGTACTCCGTTGTCTCTCATTAAACCACCTAAGCAGATGATCATCTGACCTGCAACAGAAGTATGTCAACCTTTTCATGTGTCAACCTATTCTATGTTGATCTGCTGCTTGTGTCGACTTTTTGTCAACCTTTTGCTGTTGACCTAATGACTGCGCCATACTAGTACTGGTAGCAGCTATCCCGATTAGCAAGGGATAGCAGTGTCCATTCTTGAACCATGCACATAATTAATGGGGGGGGGGGGGGGCATATTTTAATAGAACATTTAGACGTGATGTATCATTACAGCGGCCGTAGCCTTAGTAATATATCACATAATGAATTATGCCCTTATAAATTGAAATATGCCCCCTCGCTGATTAGGTGCATGTGCTAGAATGATCACTATTGAATACTATTCAAATATATGGCATGGTGCATCTCGCTCGCTGTCACATTGTGAACGCACTAATACTAAGGGATACGGTCACGAGGTCGAGCCGATTTAGGTTGACATGCATTGTGTCGACTACTAAACGTGAAAAACTCAGGTCGACCTTCCCATTGTCGACCTTATGCATGTGTCGACATTCCAGCCCTGCCGACCTGCGCCATGTTGACCTAAGCCCTGTCGACCTGCAATGGTCGTCCCATTGCATGTCGACCTAAATAGGGTAGAGCCAATGACCCATACCCAAGACAGCCTTCGCAAGAACAGGTGAAGAAACATAACAAGCACATTAATACTCACAGCTGAATAACTATCTGGGATTCTAAAAATCATAAACAGGTGTTGTTGCCCATAGCAACCAATCAAATTCTGGATATCATTTTCTGGGATGCAATAAAGAAATAAAAGGTGAATCTGGTTGCTATAGGCAACATTGCCTCTTTCATTTTAGAAGCTTTTGTAAATTTACCCCAGAGACTAAGTTGCACACAAATATAACTTGCTACAGCACATTATAGCTGGAGCCCAGGCAGATTGATGGAAACAGGACCTGACAGCACTGGAACTTTAGACCAGTGGCTTCTTCACAAGAACAACATCCTTTCTTCAGCCAACTGCAGTTTTTGAGAAATTGCATGGAAAAACATTGATGTTGTACTTACAAGTTTTAGGTTATCGCCCACTGTTCTGTAGAACATCCAGTAAATGCTTTGCAAAAATGTGTTTTTTGCTCAAATATGGCTCGTTGTTGCCTACCACTCAGTGGTAGGCAACAATGCGGCGGCTATTGTTGGCAAGAAGGAATTAACGAACATACCAGCCAGTAAGAAGTTACCGATCCTGACCTGCACCACCCCAGATGAGGAGGACGCTGCCCAGTTCTAGGAAAGCTTCATTAGTGATCCTAGAGATGTTCTACATAAACTATTGGTGATGTACAGTAGAATATTCTTAAACTAATTAAGAAGAGGTTGATAACCAGACATCTAAAAGATGCTCTCATCTCCAACTGTCAGCAAAATGAAGACCCAGCAACCCGGGGACAACTCAACAAGACCTTAATCACTTAGAAGCTGAGGAGTAGGCCTGATTTGATGGGGAGAGCTTGGAAGCTGAGAAGTAGGCCTAACTTTACAGGGATAGCTTGGAAGCTGATGAGCAGGCCTAACTTTATGAGGAGAGCTTGGAAGATGAGGAGTAGGCCTGACTTTACAGAGAGAGCTTGGAAGCTGAGGAGTAGGACTAACTTTACGGGGAGAGCTTGGAAGCTGAGGAGAAGCCTAACTTTACGGGGATAGCTTGGAATATTAGGAGTGGGCCTGACTTTATGGGGAGAGTTTGGAAGCTGAGGAGTAGGCGTGACTTATCAAGGAGAGCTTGGAAGCTAAGGAGTAGGCCTAACTTTACGGGGAGAGCTTGGAAGATGAGAAGTAGGCCTGACTTTATGGGGAGAGCTTGGAATATTAGGAGTGGGCCTGACTTTCTGGGCAGAGTTTGGAAGCTGAGGAGTAGGCCTGACTTAACAAGGACAGCTTGAAAGCTGAGGAGTAGGCCTAACTTTACGGGGAGAGCTTGGAAGCTGAGGAGTAGGCCTAACTTTACGGGGAGTGCTTGGAAGCTGAGGAGTAGGCTTAACATTACGGGGAGAGCTTAGAAGCTGAGGAGTAGGCCTAACTTTACGGGGAGAGCTTGGAAGCTGAGGAGTAGGCCTAACTTTACGGGGAGAGCTTAGAAGCTGAGGAGTAGGCCTAACTTCATGGGGAGAGCATGGAAGATGAGGAGCAGGCCTAACTTTATGGTGAGAGCTAGGAAGCAGAGTAGTAGGCCTAACTTAATAGGGAGAGCTTGGAAGCTGAGGAGTAGGCCTGACTTAACAAGGAGAGCTTGGAAGATGAGGAGTAGGCCTGACTTTACAGGGAGAGCTTGGAAGCTGAGGAGTAGGCCTAACTTTACGGGGAGAGCTTGGAAGCTGAGGAGAAGCCTAACTTTACGGGGATAGCTTGGAATATTAGGAGTGGGCCTGACTTTATGGGGAGAGTTTGGAAGCGGAGGAGTAGGCGTGACTTAACAAGGAGAGCTTGGAAGCTAAGGAGTAGGCCTAACTTTACGGGGAGAGCTTGGAAGCTGAGGAGTAGGCCTAACTTTATGGGGAGAGCTTGGAAGCTGAGCAGTAGACTTAACTTCATGGGGAGAGCATGGAAGATGAGGAGTAGGCCTAACTTTATGGTGAGAGCTAGGAAGCAGAGTAGTAGGCCTGGCTTTATGGGGAGAGCTAGGAAGCAGAGTAGCAGGCCTGACTTTATAGGGAGAGCTTGGAATATTAGGAGTGGGCCTGACTTTATAGGGAGAGCTTGGAATATTAGGAGTGGGCCTGACTTTATAGGGAGAGCTTGGAAGCTTAGGAGTAGACCCAAGTTTGGAGAACCCAATCTAAAAAATATACATTTCCATTAATAAATAAAATTAATTAGAACTCTGTTGAAGATACCCTACAGATGATCCTTATTTTCATGTCTCCATGCAGTCTACCATAACTCCCCTTACAAATGTTTGATAAACCATGAACTGGAGAGTAACCTATCTCATGTGTTCAGACTTAAAACTAAGCAGGACCTGACACTCAATTCACAATCTCATTCTGCCAAACACTGCAATAAGTTGCTGGCAATGGCTTAACACTTAAATCTGTACGTAGCTTAGCTGACAAAGGTCTAGTTGCTGCTCCCCAATGATTATCAGCAGCTACAATGATGTGCCATATACACTATCTGGACCACATTACAGGTATTCCTCACGATGGCTCGAATACGTTTCATGGCTATACACTTACATTACTCTACAGTCGCCAACACTGCCTGAGATACCCTTTTCCCAGTATGATGTTACCTCCTCTCCTTGCCAAAAATTCCAATACGAACACAACCACCCACACATAAAGACGTTCTGTCAGATACATGTTAATTTATGGCCATTTAAATGGATCAACAGTAATGTCAATGCCGGCAGCTGTCCGCATCGAATGGAACACCGCTTGAATTGTTCTGCCAGAGGCCATCTATTGGACAACACCTGAATCCCCCAATAGAGGTCATGAGCAGTGGTAGCCAATTATTATATAGGATTGACAGACGTTGGGTGTGAGAATATGATGCATCTGATTTGGAAAGTCACTGTGCCCCGCCCCCTTCCTCCTCTTTTTTTTTGAATACACCTCTTGCAGTTTCTAAGAACTTATATAAAATCTGATTAAGACAAATATAAGTAAATGAATAAAAACCTGCTAATAGGACAGAACCCACCCTTCTTGGCACGTAAATCTGGCGTTGTGCCCATCCTGTATCACTTTATATTACAGAGCAGTAATAATGGATGGCAAACCTGCACCACCACCCTGGGTGGGGGGTTGTTTCTGGGTTACGCCATTGGCTGCCAGCAGTTCTTGTCTGTCAAAACAGAAGTAACCAAGTCTATCACCACACAGCTAAGCGCCTCGCTGTTTTTACAGGACGGCAGAAAGCTGGGTTTTATTATAATTTCCATTGCGGCGGCTGCCAAGGGGCGTGAGCCAGTTTTAAAGCAAAACGATGATTTTTTTTTATTTAATAAGAAATAACAACAAGTGTCTCTCTCGCCCTTTAATTAATCATGTTGGGTCTTGGAGGTACCATACTGTATACTCCCCCCCCCCCCTCCATCCGCTGGGAAGAATTTGCAAAACATTATCAACTCTTCCAACAAATCAATCACAAAGAGAGGTAAATATACAACGGATTGTTCGCTGCGTCTGCGGCTCAGGGGCTCATTAAGAGTATTATCTGTCAGGTATCTCAAATAAAGGCAAACGCAGGTAGCGATTTGTAAGGCAGAGATGGGCTATAAAGAGGCGAAAGCTGTCTCTGGAGGGTAGTTAAAGAGAACAAAGCTGGCATGTGCCTCGCACACATTTTCTAACATCTGCTGTGTTTAAAAACACGAGTCAGAAACAGCCGTTTAGGATTTTCTGTTGTCATTGGCAATGGGTAGGCGGCCAGACCCTTTTTCGCCGTCACCAATAAGGCTAGAAGAATGCTGAGCTAACAGGGGCGAATGGACCCAAAGCGAGGGGGATTTAGTGGTTCCAGACAACAGCAAATACAATCTCCATGGCGATACTAAACAATGCAAACAGAACACCCAAAAGGTGCACGATCTTAAATAATATTATAGCTGTCTGTATAGGAGCACGCGGCGCACATTGTATGTCGTCCCTCTCTCAAAGAGTGACTCTTACAGCCAATTGCTCATGCACTGATGGTACCTGTATATGTTACTTGACATCAGATACATGGAGAAGGTTAGGAAGATCACTTTACATCAGGGTCATGAAACAACACTTCAGGGTTAGGCTGCGGGAGGGAGAGGTCAGGGTTAGGCTGCGGGAGGGAGAGGTCAGGGTTAGGCTGCGGGAGGGAGAGGTCAGGGTTAGGCTGCGGGAGGGAGAGGTCAGAGTTAAGGAGCCCATACACGCTCCGTTGTGTCCGGCTCCATTCTGTACTATGCGATGCGCGCTCCCGCGCATCACATAGTACGGTACAAAAGGTATGTGCTGCACATACTTTTTTGTACTAGCTACACATCGCATTGCATGCACACTGCATGCACAAGGCATGCGATGCGATGTGTACTATTTAAGTCCCGAACGGATCCGTTAAACGGACCGTGTATAGGGACCTTCAGGCTGCAGGAGGGAGAGGTCAGGATCAGGCTGCAGGATGGAGCGGTTAGGGATAGGCTGTGGGAGGGAGAGGTCAGGGTTAGGCTGCGGGAGGAAGAGGTCAGAGTTAGGCTGCAGGAGTCAGAGGTCAGAGTTAGGCTGCAGGAGGGAGAGGTCAGGATCAGGCTGCAGCGGTCAGGGATAGGCTGCAGGAGGGAGAGGTCAGGGTTAGGCTTCGGGAGGGGAGGTCAGGGTTAGGCTGTGGGAGGGAGAGGTCAAGTTAAGGCTGTGGGAGGGAGAGGTCAGGGTTAGGCTGCGGGAGGGGAGGTCAAGATCAGGCTGCGAGAGGGAGAGGTCAGGGTTAGGCTGTGGGAGGGAGAGGACAGGGTAAGGCTGCGGAAGGGGAGGTCAGGATCAGGCTGTGGGAGAGGTCAAGGTTAGGCTGTGGGAGGGAGAGGTCAGTGTTAGGCTGCGGGAGGGAGCGGTCAGGATCAGGCTGCCAATGGAGAGGTCAGGGTTAGGCTGTGGGAGGAGAGGCCAGGATTAGGCTGCGGGAGGGAGAGGTCAGGATCAGGCTGCAGGATGGAGAGGTCAGGGTTAGGCTGTGGGAGGGAGAGGACAGGGTCAGGCTGTGGGAGGGAGAGGACAGGGTAAGGCTGCGGAAGGGGAGGTCAGGATCAGGCTGTGGGAGAGGTCAGGATCAGGCTGCAGGATGGAGAGGTCAGGGTTAGGCTGTGGGAGGGAGAGGACAGGGTTAGGCTGTGGGAGGGAGAGGACAGGGTAAGGCTGCGGAAGGGGAGGTCAGGATCAGGCTGCCAATGGAGAGGTCAGGGTTAGGCTGCGGGAGGGAGAGGTCAGGATCAGGCTGCAAGAGGGAGAGGTCAGGATCAGGCTGCAGGAGGGAGAGGTCAGGATCAGGCTGCAGGAGGGAGAGGTCAGGATCAGGCTGCAGGAGGGAGAGGTCAGGGTTAGGCTGTGGGAGGGAGAGGTCAGGGTTAGGCTGCGGGAGGGAGAGGTCAGGGTTAGGCTGCAGGAGGGAGAGGTCAGGGTTAGGCTGCAAGAGGGAGAGGTCAGGGTTAGGCTGCAGGAGGGAGAGGTCAGGGTTAGGCTGCGGGAGGGAGAGGTCAGGGATAGGCTGCAGGAGAGGGAGCATAGAGTTAGGAAACGGAGAGCGATATTATGATTAGGCTACAGAGGGGGAGGTTAGGGTTGGGCTAAAGAGGGGGAGGTCAGACATTCATGATATTGACATGGTCAAAAGGTCGACGCAATCATTATGTCACCATGTGTTTTTATTTTTTGTGTTATTGTAAGTCGACATGGACAACGTATCAATGTACCGCTTTGCTCGCCATGCTTCGGACACTATTATATTCTCACTCTATACCCACTTGGATAATGAAGAATGGAAAACCACCTGTTTTTGAAAAACAAAACCATGAAAACCGCATGTGGACCTTACGCATGTCGACCTAACGACTGTATCCCAAACAAATAATCACGAAGAAAACACCTGACACTGCAGCAAACACACAAATCTCTCGTGTCCATCTCCTATTAATACTCTGAGCACTCCTACGCTCCGCGGTCCACAGACAGACCAGAGAGGTCTGCTCACCAGATTCATTTCTGCGGACGACAGCTACTTGGGATCTGAGGAGACGACGCTTTGATCTCCCCACATTTAAGAACATGTGCTAAATATTCCTCCCGGCCCTTTGCAGAATAAACCTTTAATGCTCACTTCATAGAAGGGAGGTTCCCGGTGACTGCGTCTCTAGCCCTCCTGCCTCTACCTCTCACATCACGCCGCAGATGGGCTGCGGCAGCTGGTGGAGCCGGCTCGCCCCAAACCTCCGTCCAGATTTGGGTTAGACTTTTTGAAAACATGCTGTTTCAATAGATATCAAATAAATTTGCAATATCTTTTTTTGCCGCACAATCCAGAAGGCTCCTTTTTTCGGCTGCCAGATCGTTCGTATGTTTTGCCTGAGGATAACGGGAGGTTGGGGATAATGTCAACGGATCCTGGAAGGAGCAAGAGAAAGGGCAAAAGGTCTACATGGCAGAAGAGGACTACACGTGGCAGAACCTGCTATTAAAGTGGACCCGTCACTATGTGGTAAGGCTTTTAAATGTCTGGTCGACGTGCTGCCTCTGAGGGCATTGTACCCCACTACCACCAATGCCCAGATTTACTTAGTGTTCCCGCTAGGCTGTTTTAGCGGGGCACTGCGCCATGTCCGATTTTTAAAGGGCAAAATGCACCCTGCCCCTCTCGCAGCGCCCCGCTGAAATAACCTCACGGGGAAGCCCAGCGTCGATGCCCGGCACTTCCCCGGCAGCATGATGACTTCGGAGGGGCCGGGCTCTTTCATGACGTCGGCGGCCCGGGCACGCCCCTCTAGTGACGTCTGCGGCCCGGGCACGCCCCTCTAGTGACGTAGGCGGCCCGAGACCACCCCCAGCTGTGACGTCGACTTGCCTGGGCCGCTCCCCGGCGCCCTGCCCGAAGCCAAACCTAGAGTGAACACTATTACGTTACTCTTTTCAAGTTCAAAAAGGTCAACTTTACAGTGGTCGACCCAGGTTTCTTTCATCATTTGTCGTCCACGGGGGCTAGGGCTGGGAGTAGTAACCTGAAAAGTGGCAGGAGAGGACGCAAGGGTCGAAGATTCCACTAATTTGGCTCAGAAATGGCTAAAAAAAAATTCTGTTGACATTTTGTACCTGTTGACAATGTCGACCTATTGACTGTCCATGTTATTGATGTAGATTTACTGAACCACACCCTTATTAGTGGGCTACTTAAAAGCCTGTCAAAATGACGGCTTCTGCAATGTACTTTCACTTTGAGCTGTGACAGTTTTTAGCAAACATGTCACCCCCCCTAGTCCTTATCTGCTCCTTCTCTCCATTTCCAGCAAGTTTGAAACAGATCAGTGTCCCTGCAAAAATTGCTTTCACGTTCTGTTATGACATCTTTTTGCACACAAAATTAGTAATTTGGGCCGTCGAGAGGCCTCTAGTGGTCAGTGGCTGTACTTCACCTCAGAGGTGAGGAGTAGTTAGCCTTTTATATATATAATGGGCCTAATTCAGCATGGTTTGCCAATTACAGAAAAAGCAGTAGCCTGTGATCAAAAAGTTGCCATCCATAATAACAACAATATTAAGAATAAATGCCCCTTGCAAAACTGCAAATGCATCGCAAACAGAGACCGGTAGATCGAGGCCAACGCTGACGTCACACACCCTCCCTCAAAACGCCTGGGCCCACCTAGAAATTTTCCTGACACTACAAAAAAAGTACGGTTACCGCCCCCAACGACGACTTCCTGTCCGTCAAATTGCGAGCAGATTGCAATTAGATCCATCCGCTATTTCTGTCTCTTTTTGGGCCTCCGGCATGAGCACTACAATCCGTACGCCAGCAATCATTCGATATTCGCTCGATCTGCGAATTCAAACATCAGCGGTCAACTCTGATTAACCGCCTGGGCGTGTGAGTAGAAAACGAGAGAGAAAAGTCAGAATACTACAACACAGGCGTTGGCGAACACGTGGAATTTACAGCAATTTAACCAAACGAATCTACATGGAGCAAAACAAAATAAGTTGATGGGGAATCTGGAAACCACGGGGGGGCTACTGAGAGCAGCGCGTAATACTGCAATAAATGTATGGGATTTAATGCTAAATAAATCACTTACTTTAGGGGAAACAGACCAACAATAAATAGATCTGCCAGACGGGCAAATCAGATCAGGACTGTTTATCCCGAGCAGAACGGCTTGTGCAATGCTTAAAAAATTCACTCCGGGATTCCGAAACCACAAAGCCATTTCTGCTGTTTATTCATGTTAGCTCTGGCGGGGGTTCCGAGCCCAGAGCCAGGAGGGGTATCAATCAGCGGAAACACCATGGAAATGTACACGGATGGGGCATCCGAAATTCTACACTGAACACCTAAACCCCAACACGGCAAAATGATGAGTTAGCACAATTCCTGCAGGTCTACAGATCCAAATAATCCCAGTGCAAAATTACTGGGACTGTCTGGCTGGGGAACATACGGAAACCACACTTTGTTCCCCGCCACATAATGTTCTACTGAAGGCGAGAGCAGCAGCAGCAACATGTGACCTGGCGGCAATATATTCAGGACGTTTAAAATAAATAGTCCAGCATATATCTGAGAGGCTATAAATATAGGGTGGGCGGTCAGGACAATTTAGCTGGAACGATGCTCACACTACTGGCTCTTTAGCTCGACAAACAAAATAATCTTGCACCGTCCATCTCCCGCCATTTGTCATTTGTGGTCAATGTGAACTTCAAATGGTACTGGTGTAGTTTCTCGGCGGCAGCCTATGCTACGTTTATCAGCGTAGCCCAAAGGCTGCCTAGCGTAGTCAGCGTAGTGTCTCCGCGGCAGCCCTGCGTAGTTAGATTAGTCGGCGTAGTGTCCGCAGCAGCCCTAGTCACCATACTGTCAGGCAGCGTAGTCACCGCACTGTCCTCGCGAGCTGCAGCTCTGTCCCCGGCATCCCCGGCAAGCCTAGAAAGTGCCTCTCACACAGCGCCGGTAACTGCCAGATCCCCTGCACTGGCGGACGCCAGCGGAGAGGCGATCATGCGGGCACCGGCGGAGAGGCACTCCATCTGCCTGAGAAGCACAAGCGTCTCAGTAATTCTTGTGGCAGGGTACGGCAACCCTGCCTGTGTCTGCTTCATGGAGACGGTGTTAGGGGTTCGGTAGCACGTGCGTCTCATGCACAAAGGGTGGTGCAGACTCAAGTGTGTCTCATGCACAATAAAGGATGCATTTGCCAGTGCTCCATGTTACATACTGGTAAATGCCTTATTTTTAAACCCCCACTATCCACGCCAGCTCGAAGCGTTACGCGTCCTCCCGACATGTTCATACCACCACTATCCACGTCGGCGTGGAGTTGATTTTATAAACAGTGGCAAGCTTAGCGAGCCACCGAGCCCGAAGCGTGGCGAGCACAGCGAGACCCACGAGGGGACGGGGATTACTTGAAAAAAAACAATGAACAATGTTCAATAATATCAAATAGCAGGTACAAGAAACTATAAAACAATCATTCCTTCAAATGCAGCTGATGTTGACGCAGCTGCGTCTGCATTTGTGTCAGATGTTAGTGCATGTAAAATGCAAAGGAAGGCGTTCCCTGCACCAAGAGTCTTGCATCAAATAAACTCCTGCAGATAGGAGTCAAAGTATTGGCGCGCAGTGCTCTTCTGTCTATTGTTCCTCCACTTGCATGGCCCCCGGGGCCTTTCAATGTTTTGGGTATGCACCCCAGTGTCTGGGTCCACGAAATTGTAGCGGTGGTTGATGCGCGCATGATGGTATCCCGCCTGCTTAAGTTGTTGTGTGTTGTACGCGCGCCAACAGTCAGAGTATATGGTGGTACCCGGTTCAATATGCATCTGAATGGCATACATCAGGGAGCTGGCGTCGCGGCTGGCCACGGGATATGCCACCAAACAGCCACTGCTGAGGCAGGACGCGTCCAACATGATTTTTTCGCCGGACAAATAAACTTTCATCCACCTCAACAATTTTGCTGGGCCCGCCAATCCGGCGTTGGGGCTATGACATCAAATCCAGGCTACATGCCTCCCGCATAAGGTTGTTATAAATCACTGCGTTTTTTGGGGGGAAATCATGAGGTGGCGCTCACAAAATGTAACGCTTGTTAGCTCCTCCGCCCAAGAAAATATGAAGTGTAGAAGGGTCATAAATGTCAGGTGACATCCTTGAAACCGTTGTGCGTCCCGGAGACTAACCTTCTTGCCATTAAGTCTCAATGGATGCCCGTTGACACAGGTCTGTGTCTCTGGCAGCAAATGGTGGCGTTCTAAAAACTCCACTGACTCCTCCTCCGTCTACCATCAGGTTAAAGATGGTTAATGCTTCGGCAGCCATAACTGACACAACGAAATTAGTGGTGACAGAATGCTGACTGATTACACTAACTGCGTAACTCTGACTGACTACGCTAACTACGTAAGCTCCGGCTAGCCGCGCTGCGGTACGCGGATTCTGACAGGGACGCTGACTACGTCGGCCACGAGAACACTACGCTGATTCTGACAGGAACGCTAGATTGACTATACTAACTCTATTGACTACATTAACTACTTAAGTGGGCGCAGGAACACTACGCTGATTCTGACAGGGACGCTACACTGACTACGTAACTGCCGCTGTGAAAGTACACAAGTACCCTACGAATAAAGCTTCAGTCAATCAAAATGGAATAACAGGCAATAGTACATGCAAGGTGGTTCCTGGAGGACCCTCATATCTGTCACTGGGTGGTACTACCAAAGAGTGCGGTATGACGGGAAAACACTCAGGATTCTGGTGGTCAGTGTACTTCACCATCAATGTGAACTTTATGTCAACATTTTTCATACCATGCAAAGAATGTTGACACGTCATTTCATGTGTCAGCCATTTGCTTGTGTCGACCTTGTGCGTGTCAATTTTTTGCTGTCCATCTAATGATTGTTGACGTAGACATTGGAGGTTATTCAGATTCAATAGGCCCCCCACGGGTTTGCACGGTAGACCGATTGTTTGTGACTGCGAAGGCACATAGGTTTCTATGCGCACGTGCCCACAGCGCTTGCACACAGAAGTCTGGGTGTGGAGGGGTGTGGGACGGTGGGCAGGGCAAATTGCATATGAGAACGCCCATTTTTTCATGGGCGTTCCCATGAGAACCTTGGGTGTTCCCATGTAACTTTCCCGGTGACGCGGGGGCGGGAGGCGGCCAACTGACGTCAGCTACCTGCCCTGTCCTCGCACAGGGCGTCCGCAGGTCTGAGACACCATAGATGTGTCTCAGATCTGCAAGCGCTGAAGTCATTCGATGGTCGGAGACCATCAAATGATTTTTCCCACGTGCTCAAGGCTGCGAATGGATGATTATGCAAATCATCCGTTCACATGCTTGCGGGCGTTCTGGGGGGGTGCAGACGGCTCTTGGTATTTAGAACAGGGAAATGTTTTACTAATCCACGTTAGTAACAGACTCCTATAAAAATCCAAGGAACATCTTCATGTTATTTTGCACTCAGTGATTAATACATACAATACTGTATATGTAGTCGGCTAGTCCATCCTCATGCTGTTAACCTTGGCACTCTGGCTTTTCCGCCCATATCTAAAGACAATTTCCTTTCTCATATGTTCCACTGAACACATATTTCAGTGTCTGTCCTCCTTCCCCGACGTCTGTTCTCTGCCTGAGCCGCGATAAAAGTTTGGTGCCTTCTCTTTGAATAGAAACCATTAAACAGGACACAGAGCATGAGGGCAGGTTAATGGCTGTTTACAATAAATAAGAAATGGTCCATTACAAAGAACACTCGCTACAGATCCAGGACGTGGGTGGAGGAGAATAACTTGCATCTCTGGGAAGCCTAAAAACACCTAAGACTCAAGTCTACCCAGTCATTGGATAAGGCAGCAGCCACCTACAGTATATTGGAGGTTCCACAACAGATTACCTTGCTATTGATATGTGTTTAATATTGTCTCATGTTTATTTTTACCATATATATTTTTTTCATGCGTCCAATAACAATTTTTAAATCTAACCAATAAAAGTTAAATCTTAATTCTGACAAACATTTCTACTAACATTTATTTCATAAGTGTTCCCCAAATACCTTATAAGGTTCCCTGTAGTGACTTCTTGACTTTTTCTCTTCAGGTTCCACAAGTTCTCAGAAGCTCAGATGGGGAATCACAGCATGTAGAAAAACAGGAGAAGTGGCCATTGTACAATCCAACACTACCCTGCGGTCCAGATGAGGCCACTGGATATGGGGGGGGGGGGGTCATAAAAACTGCTAAAATTACAGAATTTAGGTGGGGTTTTTTGCTCCTATGTTATTATTAACCTCAATAACATTCATTTCCACTCATTTCCAGTCTATTCTGAGAACCTCACAATATTGTTTTTAGGCTAAAAGGTTGCATCGCGGTAGCTGGATGACTAAGCTAAGCGACACAAGTGGGCGGCACAAACACCTGGCACCAGGGCCGTCTTAACATTAGGAAGGGCCCCTGGGCAACCTAGTTCACTGGACCCCCTCCCCCCCCCCACCCAAATTAGTTTGCCCAGGAGCCCACAGTCACCTCCCCAACCCTCACCTCTCTGGCTCCGTGCGGCAGCCAGTCAGCTTCCGGCGGCCGGGGATCCGATCATCTTCGCTGGGGGATCCGGGCAGCGGGATCAGGGCAGCGGCAGTAGCTAGGAGCCTGCCCTGAAGTGGCAAAGCGCTATTAACTGGCGGGGCGGGAAGCGCTGTTGCATTTGAAAAGACTGGCCAGACGCTGATTGGCTGAATTCAGCCAATCAGCGTTCGGCCAGTCTTTTCAAATGCAGCAGCGCTTCCCGCCCCACCGGCAAATAGCGCTAATGGGAAAGATGGTGGCCGGGTGGCGGGGATCCGACCATCCTCGCTGGGGAAGGGGATCAGGGCGGCGGTGGCGGTAGCTAGGAGCCCGAAGCGGCGAAGCACTATTTGTCGGCGGGGGCGGGAAGCGCTGTTGAATTTGAAAAGACTGGCCGGATGCTGATTGGCTGAATTCAGCCAATCAGCATTCAGCCAGTCATTTTAAATGCAGCAGCGCTTCTCGCCCCCCCTGCCGGCAAATAGCGCTTCGCCGCTTCGGGCTCCTAGCTACCGCCACCGATGCCCTGATCCCCCTGCCGGATCACCCAGTGAGGGTGATCAGAACCCCGGCACACGGACCCCCGAAATTAAATTCACTGCTAGCTAGGAGGTGAAGCGCTATTTGCCGGCGGGGTGGGAAGCGCTGTTGCCTTTTCAAAGACTGGCCGGATGCTGATTTTCTGAATTCAGCCAATCAGCGTCCGGACAGTCTATTCAAATGCAACAGCGCTTCCCGCCCCGCCGGCAAATAGAGCTTCGCCGAATCAGGCTTCTAGCTACCGCCACCGCCCTGATCCCCCTGCCCGGATCCCCCAGCGAGGGTGAGCGGATTCCCGGACCCCGGCCACCATCTTTCCCATTGGGCTGGGCCGGGGGCCCCTAGGTCCTAGGGCCCCCGGGCAACTGCCCATCGTGCAAAGACGGCATTGTGGGAAAGACGGCACTGCCTGGCACATCCAGGAGTGGCACCGCAGCGGCAGACAGGATGGCAGTTTTAAAAACTAGGCCCCAAAGAGCACATAATGCAAAGAAAAGAGGCGCAAGGTGGAGCTGTCACTGGGCCCTCCCACCCGTATGCTGTTTTAACAGGACATGCCCAGTTTAATAAACCCATCACTTCAGCGACAGTTGGTCCTCCTGGAAAAAAGCTCGCCAAGTTCTCCGAATCATAGCTAGCTACAAACATACCAGAGGCAAGAGGACAAAACAAGCTGCCAATGACACTAAGTGGCAAGGAAAGGCTATGGCGCCCGTTTGTGTGGGCGCACACATCCGCTTGCAGCGCCTATATACACGCTCTGGTCCCACTGTATCCTACTGAAGATCAGCTCACATCCACTTGCAGAGCGTCTGCCAAGCACTTCCCTGTATGTATCACAGTGATGCGCATTCCTCCGGACACTTCATGACATAACCAGGATACAAATCCCCTATAGTAACGTAAGTAACGCAAGATGTAATTGGCACCATCTGTATAAACAGGTGACCATCGGGAGTCGGCAAACATCTGCTGCAGAACGCAGAGCACGACGTCGAAAGCAATGAGCATCTCTGACGCAGCGGACGGCCCTGATGTGATCATTATCGATAACCTCTGAACCATTAACAATATAATGGATCGCAGTAACACGATAATGACAAATCATGAAACACTTATTAAAATGAGCACGTTGCTGGGAAATAAGCAAAGGGTCTACGCGCGGGACCCTGCTCTGTAAATGAACCCCTTAATTATATTTTCGCTCTCTCCCATTATGCTCACATGTTACACACTACACTATGGCCACAACCGCCTAGATTGCTTCCAAATGTTCCCTGCTAAAAAGGTTTCCACTCTCAGGGAAAAAAATAAAAGGGGGAGAAAGTAGGAAAATCTGACGTACGAGGGGGTATAGGCTGTTATCTCACCGTCGGGGTTACACATCTTCTTGGTCACATTTGCAGACACTGAGTCAGAATGGAGAAGAGCTTTAGGTGTCGTCAGGGTAGACGTGACTTATTGCCGTAACCGCGGCGACAGACGCGTCAATCACTGAGATAAGGGTCATTTTTCAGTGCTTAAAGCCATTTCCTCACTCATACAGTATATTGCTAAAGCAATATATAATTACATATTGTTACAGAAATATATAATTATTGTGATTTTAAATTTAAAAAAAGTTATTGGATTTAAAGTCACTTTCTTTTTTTGTGCTTTTTTTATTATTACGGTTACTCTTAGGAAGAATTATTTTGCAGCAGCTCCCTGTTACCTTGCCTTATGGCAGCGAAGCACTCAGCTCACTGGAAGTAAACCTGGCTATGTGTGTCATCGGATAAAGATAGCCGTAGAGCCTATATACCGGGGATGCAGATAAAATATCAGATTATTACCTGGTAATATGTTTTCCTCTACTCCACCATGGCAGCCATTACTATGGGTTCCTCCCTTCTGGGTAGTCCTTCGGAAAAGAAACAAAGACACCAGCCCCTATAAGAAGGCTCCACCTCCCTGTTCCGGTGTCTTGCATTCTCCAGCTTTAATATATAAACAGAAATAATTATTCCACATAACACAATACACAACAATTCGTAAGGGATGGGAATATATGCTGCCATGGTGGAGTAGAGGAAAACATATTACCAGGTAATAATCTGATATTTCCTCTACCTTCCCCCATGGCAGCCATTACTATGGGTCATACCCCAGCAGTTTATTATTTTCGGGAGGGCATACTCACAACCAGCACCGAATTGTTGCCTCCTCGAAATCATAATAATCATAAATCATAGTTTCAGAGAGCTTCTTCAGACTTTTATAGAGCTGCGCTAAGAACCTTCCTTCCGAACTTAGCGTCTGCTGAAGACATTACATCCAGTCTGTAATGTTTTGTAAATGTATGTATTGACGACCATCCTGCCGCCTTACATAATTCTTCCACTGAAGCGGATCCTTTCTCCGCCCAGGAAGCGGCCATCGCTCTTGTAGAGTGTGCCTTCAAACTCACAGGTGGCTCTCTCTGCCTCACTTGATACGCCTTAAGGATACAGTCCTTAATCCACCGTGCCAATGTCGCCTTTGAGGCCATTTGCCCCTTCCTGGCACCAGCTGTTAGCACAAAAAGATTCTTGACTGTTCGAACTTCTTTTGTTCTCTGAACATAAACTTTTAGCGCTCTCACAATATCCAGGTTATGCAAACGCCTTTCCTTCTCGTTTGCAGGGTTCATACAAAAAGAAGGCAAAATAATCTCTTGATTTATGTGAAACTCTGTCACAACTTTTGGTAGAAATTGTGGATTAGTTCTTAGAACTACCCTATTCTCAAAAAAATTTAGAAAAGGCTCTTCCGCCCACAACGCCTGCAATTCCGAAATTCTTCTTGCAGACGTAATTGCAACCAAAAACAAAACCTTCCAGGAAAGAAATAATAATGAAATTTCATGTAAGGGTTCAAACGGTGGTTCCATAAGAACTCCTAGTACCAAGTTCAAGTCCCAGGGAGCCATGGGAGATCTAAATTTAGGCTTTATTCTTCTTACTGCCTGAATAAACCTTCGGACATACCTGTCCCCTGCCAAGTCCCAGTCCAACATTGCCGACAGGGCTGAGACCTGTACCTTCAATGTACTTAAGGACAGTCCCATCTGCAGTCCTACTTGCAAAAAGCTTAGTACTGATGTAACCTTTCTTGGCGACTGCATTTTCTCCTTACACCTTGATACATATTTCTTCCACACCTTGTAATACGCTGCGGAAGTGGATCCTTTCCTCGCCTTGAGCAGGGTTTGTACCACTTCCCCTTCAAAACCCTTCTCAGTCAACGACCTGGTTTCAACCGCCAGGCCGTCAACTTCCAGGTCAACGGTTGCGGCTGACATATTTGCCCCTGAACTAGAAGATCGGGTCTTGACGGGAGTGTCCACGGTTCTTCCACTGCCATCTGGCGCACTGAAGCAAACCACGCCCTCCGTGGCCAATAAGGCAGAACCGCTATTACCTCTACTTTCTCCCTCTGAATTTTCCTCAATAATCTCGGAATTACCGGAATTGGTGGGAAAACATAGGCTCGCCTCATCCACCAGGTGGCCGTCAATGCGTCCCATTGCTCTGCTTTTGGATCCTTGAAGCGAGAAAAATACACTGGAACCTTGTTGTTTTCTGCTGAGGCCATGAGGTCCACTTGAGGTAGCCCCCATCTCCTCACCAACATGGTGAAAACTTCGTCGTTGAGCGACCATTCTCCTGGCAGACAGGTCTTCCTGCTTAATTCGTCTGCCATGTAGTTCTCTTTCCCTGCTAAGAAGACTGATGTTATGTTTAGGACGTAAGTCTCTGCCCAAGCCAGCAACCTGTCTGCTACTTCCATCAGACTGCGACTTCTTGTTCCGCCTTGGCGATTTATATAGGCCACCACCGCCCGATTGTCTGATCTGATGATGAGCTCTTTGCCTTGAATCTGACTCTGGAACTGACGACACGCTCTGACCACTGCCTCCATTTCTCTGACATTGGAGTGTGCTTTTCCCCATGATGGGGACCATCTTCCTTGTGCAATCTCTGGACCACAAGTTGCCCCCCAGCCTGTTTGACTGGCATCCGTAGTCACGACTACTTGTTCCATGACTCCGAACGATCTTCCTCGTCTTAGCCGATCGTCGTCTGACCACCAGGCCAAATCTAATTTTGCCGTCCTTGTCAAAACTATTCTTTGCATCAGATTCTTGCTGTCCTTGTTCCATTGCATGAGAAAACACGCCTGTATTTTCCTCATGTGAAACCGGGACCATTGTACTGTCTCTAATGCTGCGGCCATGAGACCCAGCACCTTCATACAGTCCTGTGACCTCACAACTGATCTCATCCGCATCGTATTGGCTTGTTGAATCAACTTCACCCTCCTGTCGGAGGTCAATGCTACCTTCATTTGACTGGAATCTATTATGACTCCCAAGTACTGTATTTTCTGAGTTGGCTCCAAATGGCTTTTCTTTCGATTTATCAGCCATCCATGTTGTTCCAAACATTGAATCACTCTTTCTGTGTGACGTAACACAATGTCCCTGGAGCTTGCTACTATGAGTATGTCGTCCAGATAAGGCCATAGCTTGATGCCTTCTTGCCTTAGTCTTGCCACTATTACTACCAGTACCTTTGAGAACGTGCGTGGAGAAGTTGCCAACCCGAATGGAAGGGCCGTGAATTGATAACTCACCCCTAGGATCCTGAAACGTAGAAATTTTCGATGTCCCTCGAATATTGGCACGTGAAGATACGCATCTTTGAGATCTATTGAACTCATAAAGTCTCCTGGACTTATCTCTGGAAGTATGGACTTGATAGATTCCATCTTGAATGGCCTGATGCGCACCTTTTTGTTGAGACGCCTGAGATCCAGAATGGTACGGAAACCTCCGGATGCTTTTTTTATCACAAAAAAACGAGAGTACCACCCTAGAGGTTCTTGCCCCCTTGGTACTATGGTGACCACGCCTTGGGCCATCATCTCCTCCAAACTTAAAAATAACGCTTCCCTTTCTTCCTTGTCCCTGGGAATAGGGGATTCTACTACCAGATTTCCTGGCCACGTTTTGAACTCTATTTTGTATCCTGACTGGATGATTTCCAAGACCCACCTGTCTGTGGTGGACCTTTGCCAGACTTGATGAAATTTTAACAGCCTGGCACCTACCCTTTGAGGGTCGGCGTCATTGCTGTTCCTTTTTGGAAGGGAATCTATTTTCTCTGCCCCTTTGGGTCCGAAAATTTGCCCTGGATATCCAGGATCCCCTTCTGTAGGCTCTGCCAGGCCTATAGCTTCTGGCCTCCCTATAATCCTGTGGCTGGTATCTGTTGAACTTACTAGGCACATTTTTCTTGGCCGCTTTATCCTGAGGCAACCAAACCGATTTGCCCCCAGAAATTTTCGTCACCAGATCGTCCAGTTGCTTCCCAAACAGGTAGTCACCCTGAAATGGAAGTGACATTAACTTGTTCTTTGACTGAACGTCTGCGGCCCATGGCTTCAGCCACAAGGCCCTCCTGATAGCTGCTGTAGTGGCCCCTGCCCTTGCAGCCAGACGCACTGAGTCTAGAGAGGCCTCACACAAAAACTGGACTGCCAGTTGTATGTCCTGAATCATTTTGATTAGCTCAGATCTTTTTATGCCATCAAGTACATCAGCCTCAAGTTGCTGACACCAGCCTCTGAGAACTCTGGAGGTTACCGCCATTGCTGCAGCCGGCCTTAACGCCGCTCCTGCTACCAAGTGTTGCCTTTTAAGGCCCAATTCGATCCTCCTCTCCATGGGATCCTTAAAAATGTTTGCGTCCTCTAGTGGAAGCGTAGTCTTCCTGGATATCCTAGAGACCGCTGCATCCACCCTAGGGGCCTCATCCCAGGATGACACTTGCTCCCTCTCAAATGGATACATCTTTGCAATCCTACTTGGTATGGCAATCCTTTTATCTGGGTGTTTCCACTCATCAGCAATCACCCCCTTCAGAGTCTGAGATAATGGAAAAACTTTACTCTTTTTCCTTTTATCTTTAAACAGCAGTTCTTGCAAATTAAGATCTTCTGCTGGATCCTCTATGTTTAAAGACTTGTGAATCAGTCCCAATAAGTTATTAATCATGTCAGTGCTAAAGTCAGACTCAGACTTATCCTGCACCTGATCCTCATCATCAATGTCAGGATCTTGATCCAGCACCTGCACACTGCCGCCTGCTTCCACTGAATCATCTGAATCACTTAATACAGCATGCTTCCTTTTGGATCTTATTTTGGAAAAATCCTCCTTAGTCATAAAGGTATCTGCTAGTGACTTCCTCAGCATATCAACCAGACTGTTCATCTGAACCATAGGTATTTGTAGCGGGGTCTTACAAGCCTCACACAGGCTGCCCACATGCTTCTCAGGCAAAGTTTTGTCACAAGCACTGCATTTAGCTCTATGCGATCTCCTTCGCTTATCTTCCTTTTCTCTGCTGGTCTCAGACCTACCAACAAAGAATATTACCTAAGTAACAAACATAGTGGTGCTATAAAAAATAAAAACTGATCACCACCACCATTACAAACACATTTCTCCTTTTAGGGCTTACCCTGACTTTCTACCAGCCTGCCGGTTTTCCTCCTCCATATCTCTAAGGTGGTGCGCTGTATAAACATATGTATGTTTTTCAGTTTGCATAAAAAACGACTGCACCTCTGATACACATGAAAACATTGTATTCACAATCACCTCCAATCCGGCTAAGAATCCTTCTCTTGCCCACTACTGGTCCGGATCTCACTCCACTGCTCCTGCGTCCTTTAGCACTGTACTAACTTAAGCACAATACAAGCCTGCTTACTTCTCAACCTCCGGATGCTCCCCGCAATCATTGGTGGTACAGTGGGATATCTGAATCTCTTCTTACCCCTCCAGAAGACCGCGCTCCGTCCGTCAGCAGCAGCAGCGTCCACGCGACTCGGCGTCTTCCTTCAGCCGGCTACTTGCTATGCATGCGTCATCCGCACGCGCCGCGCACCACCTGACACCCTGCCTGTTCTCTGCAGAGATTAACACAGGCCAGGAAGCACACCGCAGACACTATCCCGCGCCGCTTAATGGTGCCTTCCTGAGGATGCCGCCGACTCAGCTCACCCCTGCATGGGCTTGCATGCGGCACAATCACCGGGACCGGACCCCACCAGCTGCAGCAAGGTCCTCACACCCGAGCAGCGGTATTTCAGGCAGCACTTCACAGGGTAAGCCCTATCCAACTATCCAACTACCCGGAAAAGAAAAAAAGACACCGGAACAGGGAGGTGGAGCCTTCTTATAGGGGCTGGTGTCTTTGTTTCTTTTCCGAAGGACTACCCAGAAGGGAGGAACCCATAGTAATGGCTGCCATGGGGGAAGGTAGAGGAAATTTAGACTGCCAGACAGAATACCAGTGCCGAAACTCCGACATGGAACAGAATGCGTGTAGGTTTAGTAAACAGTGGGGAGGATTAGGCTGTGGTGGTAATGGTGGGGGGGGGGGGGGGTTAGGCTGCAGGAAGGAAGAGTTAGGGGAGTAGGGGGCAGAGAGTTACAGTGCTTTTGGGGCCTCTGTTAGGATCCTCCACATCGGAATGATGAACGGTGATGGTTTTCAGCCACCGGCATCCCAAACGCCTGGGAAGTGTATGTATTCCATGTATTCCCATATATCATACAGCCAGAGATAGCATGTCTGTAGGGAAATGAAAACTGACAAAGGTAAAGCCGCCGCATTAGAAGGAGATGGTTTGTTAGAACCATGGGAATCATAACTAGATTCCCACAACTGGATCACCAGTGCTGTGACAATTTCTTCCTCATGTAAGCTCTATAGACCCCTGTATGTCATAGTAATTTAGTAGGTAGAACAGGCTATCCATTTTGTTACGGTAAGTGCTTCAGGGAAGCACAGTGCTCCGATATGCTCACTAAGGGGAAGGTGTACCAAGCCTTGGAGAGTAATGAAGTGTAGAAGTTGCCCAAAGCATCAACCAGCTTCTGTCATTTTATAGACTGTACTATATTAATGACAATTCAATGATAAGCTGCAGTTAACTATTCCACATTTATCTCTCATCAAGTCTTCCCCATAACACACAAAAAGAGAACTTAACTAGTGAAAGAAGATTGGGTACTTGTGTATTATCACGGCGCCCACGATATTAAGTCGTACGACATATAATCGCATCGCATGGCATACACCCGATGCGATTATAAATTGTATAAATTATAAATTGTATATGCCCCCTATACGATTTTTAATTGTATAAGCACCCTAATGTTAAATGCACCCCTACGCCACCCCCACTATGAACGCGAACCCGAAGCGTGGCGAGCGCACCGAGCCCGCCAGGGGCGGCGGTACGCATCCTCCAACCTTTTCATACCCCCACTATGGAGTTGATTTTATATAGTGTGGCGAGCGCAGCGAACCACCGAGCCCAAAGCGTGGCGAGCGCAGCGAGCCCCGAGAGGGGACGTGTATTACTTTACATGTATTCCGCGTCCGCTCGCCACGCTTAAGGCTCGGTGGCTCGCTTCGCTCGCCACACTATATAAAATCAACTCCACGGCGGCGTGGATAGTGGGGGTATGAAAAGGTCGCCCCTCGCCACACTTTGGGTTGGCATTGATAGTGGGGGTGCTGTTGGGGGTGCTTTTAACATACTAAGCACCCATCACGGTTAATTATCTTATAGGGGCCACTTTTAACATTGAAAAACCCATTAGGGTGCTTACCATTGTATATGCGATACAATGGCATACAATGGCATACAATGCGATGGTATACAACTTAAAATTGTATAACATCGTCTCCCATCGGGTAACATCGCATTGCATACCATCGTATGCCTTATGGTCTGCGATGCGATGGGCGCCGTGCTAGTACACAAGTACTGAAGATTGTGTAAATTAGATAAATGGGTGGAGAAAGCACATACAGGGTGGTGGCGGAGACAGGACCTCATCATATACTGTTCATGGGGTGCCCTCTATCTCTTCCAGGCACAACAAAAAGTACACTTAAACCACTGCAAATACAACACCAAAATCTACATACAACAGAAACACATTAAGCGGAGACTGTCTCAATGTTCCCACATACTCGCGACTGATAAGGACTGCTAAACAGGCGAAATACCATCACGAGAACCAACATTGTACCATTAACACCATGGGACCATAAAGAACCATCAAGTGAATCAACATTGCACCATTAACACCATGGGAACATGAAGTACTGTCACATGAGCCATCATTACAACATTAACACCATGAAGTACCATCACGTGAACCAACACTGCACCATTAACATCACGAAGTACCATCACATGAACCTCCATTGCATCATTAATACCAAGAAGTACCATCACATGAACCAACACTGCACCATTAACACCATGAAGTACCATCACATGAACCAACACTGCACCATTAACACCATGAAGTACCATCACAAGAACCAACACTGCACCATTAACACCATGAAGTACCATCACATGAACCTCCATTGCATCATTAATACCAAGAAGTACCATTACATGAACCAACACTGCACCATTAACAGCATGAAGTACCATCACCTGAACAAACACTGCACCATTAACACCATGAAGTACCATCACATGAACCAACACTGCACCATTAACAACATGAAGTACCATCACATGAACCAACACTGCACCATTAACAACATGAAGTACCATCACATGAACCAACACTGCACCATTAACACCATGAAGTACCATCACATGAACCAACACTGCACCATTAACACCATGAAGTACCATCACAAGAACCAACACTGCACCATTAACACCATGAAGTACCATTACATGAACCAACACTGCACCATTAACAGCATGAAGTACCATCACGTGAACCAACACTGCACCATTAACAGCATGAAGTACCATCACAAGAACCAACACCATGAAGTACCATCACATGAACCAACACTGCACCATTAACACCATGAAGTACCATTACATGAACCAACACTGCACCATTAACAGCATGAAGTTCCATCACATGAACCAACACTGCACCATTAACACCATGAAGTACCATCACATGAACCTCCATTGCACCACTAACACCATGAAGTACCATCACATGAACCAACACTGCACAATTAACACCATCACATGAACCAACACTGCACCATTAACACCATGAAGTTCCATCACATGAACCAACACTGCACCATTGACACCATGAAGTTCCATCATATGAAAAAACATCCTAGAGAACGTTCCAACCAGAAAGTGGACATGCGCCCACCATAGCCAGTGTAAGGTTTCCCTGCTCCCTGGCAAACCTTATACCTCACCCTCGTGCCCACTTTCCTGTCCTCGAATACTTGACTTGTACTCTTTGCCTTGACTGGCAAAACTCCACATAGTGCAAAATCACATGACCACAAGAAGGGTATGCCCCTGGTTGTGTACGTATAGGAGTATACAAACACAATTATACAAAGAAAAATAAGTGTTTGATGCTGGTGATTGGTCTACAGACGTGGGACGCTGTGTGTTTAACCTCTGCGCTTCGGATTCGGGCGTTAGCACTTATGTTTGATCCTAGACGCACATGTTTCCCTTCCCACCAACCACCGAGGGTGACCAGGGAACACTAACAGCACACTTTCATTTTGCCCAACATAACACGTCGCTCAGTTCTGGGCAGAAGCTGTATACAACAGATGATGTCATCTTCCCAGCGCTGCCAATCATCTGCAGACAAATGTTCCCTGTTACTCTGGGTGGGACAGTATAATAAAATGACCTTTGCATCCATAGTGATGTGCCGCTGTCATTACAAAACACAGTTACAGTGCGTTTGACACTATTAAATCAGCCTGTTCTGGGGTGGTCTATTTACTAAACTTTGGAGAGAGATAAAGTACACAGATGTGCGTATGGATGTGTCCGGCTACAACTCTATTTGCAGCCGAGCGAATATGTCCAACTCCAAACCCATTGTAACATGTGCAGAGAGAGTTAGATTTGGGTGAGTTAATTTGTTTCTGTGCAGGGTAAATACTGGCTGCTTTATTTTTACACTGCAATATAGATATCAGTTTGAAATAAAAACACCACCCAAATCTAACTATCTGCACATGTTACATCAGCCTCATCTGCAGTGCAGCATGGTTTTGTCCATTAATGAAGGTGTTTGCTTTTGCGAGTACCTGTTGGTTCTTAAGAATAAGATTCTTCGGGGGGAGAAAATGAACTAAAGCTTCTAAAAATGTAAAGAGGTGATGTTGCCCAGAGTACCAATCAGATTCAGTCTATCATTTTCTAGGATGCAAAAGAGAGTAAGAATATCATTGGTTGTTACATCACTTCTTTTCATTTTTAGAAGTTTAAGTAAATTGGTTGCGACTAGAACCACTTCTGTTTAAAGACTTTTCCCATCATGCACTGGGACCACATATACCAGGAGGGGGGATATAAATCTGTGACCAGCACAGCGAGCCACCGTGCCCGAAGCGTGCCCACGAGGGTACGATCCTTAGGAAATTAAAAGAAATAAATAACCTACACCTACGGAAATTACAGATAAAATAAAAAACACTGTGAGGGCATCTAACAACTTACGCCCTCACCTAATGTCACATCCAGGTAAAAAAAACAGAAGTGGATCTATACACAACATAAGTCCATTTAATGCCCTAGGACTTACAGGTGCAGCACAAGCAGATGGATTGAGCTTCATTGAAACAAATGGAATGAAGTCTGCTGAAAGCCAAGGCTCTGGATTTTGGTGGAAGATATGGAATGTATTGTAGAAAACCATGAAAATGTCCAGACCTGCTGTACTGTGAGGGGCCTGCAGCTTGGATTTGTAATCAGAACAAATGAGAGGCTAATAGCATTATATTAAGAAATGGTGTATGAAGGGGGGGGGGGGGGGGGGCGCTGTGACATGGGTTGCACACAAATCACGCGCTTTAAATAAATACGCAAGACATACAACCAACTGGAGTAAAAGCCATGTCCATGGGTGTCTTCCTATCAGTCATAGATAAAAGCAGCCTTATCAGGTGTGTAGGAAGAACCCAATTGCTGCACAGCCCCCACCATCTATCAGGTGGCTAATGCTGGGTACACACCAAAACGATTTGGATTGGATGCAAATCATATGCAAATCGTGCGATCCAATTTGCATACGATTTGTATACGATCCGATCCCATCTGTATTTAGATGAATGGATCTTATACAGATCCTACCTGCGGCAGGTAGGATCAGAATCGGATCCAATTCGGATCCAACCAAATGATTTTGATCCAATCGGTCTGAATTGGATCCAGATTGATGGGACTGTGCCCAAATCGTTTTTTGTGTGTACCCAGCATAAGCTTGTTTAGGACGTAGTACCCCCAGGACAGTAGCGCTGTCTTTATATCTGACAAATAATGCCAGGGCTGCCATCTTGGAGAATTGCCTCGTACTCCAGTTCCAGACACGGACTGAAAGGGGACCGCTCAATTTCTGACGGCAGCCCTGCATAGAGCTGAATAAGGTATGTCTTCTTGTTGTTATCATCTAGCCCCTATATCTGACTCCTAAGCCAAGTCCTGAGGGTCTTTTCCCAGTGCCTCTGAGATGGTTAGCTTGGCGTAAGCTTTCACTTAAAACGAATCCTTTTAAAGCAAGATTGCTTTTAGACAACAACTCAAAGCTTGTAAGAGGGAAGTTAGTAAGTTGCAAGAACTTTTAGAAGTTCTTGTGCAGGAAATTAAAAGCAGTTTGAAGATCTTGGAATTGAAGAAAAGGCTGCAAGAGCATTTGGTCATTCAAGAAACCCAAATGTCCACGGATCCAAAGACCGGAAGCTAAGACCGGGTTTGAAGTCTGATTTGTACTATGCAGCAACCGGTGCAGAAGATGGGACACGGGAATAATTCCAGGTGCAACGCTGATAATTATAGCATTACCACTGGTTTTCGCACCACTGAAAATAGCCTGTCTGCCAATATGGAAGCCTCAGAGGCTGCTATGTGTTAGGGACCCTGTTTATTAAAGGCCGTAAATACTGAACGGGCAAGTTGATCGTATATTTAAGACATGATAATTATTGGGGCCCGTTGTTGAAAATCAGTTGTTTTAGGTGCCCTTTAATTATCGCACCCAACCCGGGTTTCATTAAAACATGTTAAGCAGCAAAACCTGGCTGAATTATAAATAAATTGTTGTGATGGGAAAGGTGCTTGCTAGGTGCCGGATAGATAGACTTTTTGCAAATTTCGGCTTGCCCGCCTCCAGGTGCTGCAAGCTAAAATGAACTCATCCACGGCTGACCGCGCCCAGAACGGAGCAACAATCACATTGCTCAATTGGATGCCCAAAAGTAAAAACAACTGAATATCTCCAAATAATAGGCTACAATTAAGTTGTATGATTACGCTATTTACAAAACGCTATTCAGTATTACTATTGGATATTTCAGATTTGCATTACAAAAACCCAGGGTGTCCCCCAACAGCTGAGCCACAGCTTATATATTTTATTATACGCACAAAAGTGAACATATGTTGGCTTTTTCTACAGCCCCAAACCAGGTGTAGGTTGTCATTACGTCATACGCTCCATAACCGTTCTCCTTCTGGAGCGATGCCAAAATTCATTAATTAAACCTTCTTGGGCCTATAAACAACTTATTTCGTTTTTTTCCACTCAGAGTGGACATCTCCAAGGGAGAAAGGACATTTCGGCACCTCCAACCCCCCGCCAAGGACACGTTTATACAATTAAGCAGCTTTCTTGTCAGTTTTTGGCTTGAGCGGAGGAGTTATCTGGATGACAGAGGCGATGTCTGCAGAATGGTTCATTTAATTTCCGGAGAGCTGGACATGTCCAGATGTTTGGAAGCAAAAAAAGGCCCAGGATGGAATGATGTGGGGCCGCGGTGCCAGGATTAACAATGCCGGACGTGATGGTGGATTGCTTCTTTTATGAGCAGGTGACAAACAGCTTCAAGGTGCATTTCATCTTTACAATAAAAGTGTAAGGTTTGGAGAAACAACCGAGGCCACGCTACAACTTTATACCGGCCTGTTTAATGTAATTAAAAAAAGACTCAAGTGTTGCCGTGAGAGATGTGCAAAATATCTGCTAAAAATGCCAGGGCCATAAAATCGAGGAATGTGAATCCCTTTAGTTATTGCCAGAAAATTATCTGAAGCCAATTAATTGGTCTTGTTAAACACTGCGCCAAAACAATAATAGTCGCTGCGAGCGAAACTGGAATTCTTAGCAGTTATTTTGCACATTTCACAGCAACGCTGCCACTCTCAATAAAAAAGGGATAAAAAAAATGGTAACTTTTGAAATATTTGTTAACTCTCTGAAATTGCCGCATATTAGCATTTTTAGCTTCATTGTGCAAAAATGGAAAAGCTTATGCACATTTATTTTGGTGCAATCTCCCATTATAAATGGCATAGTTAGCTACCCTCCTGCATTCTGCAGGATATTCCCTGAAATAACAGCAATCTCCTTCTCTCCCTCATTAGTCTAGCAATCTCCCTCATTTTACCTAGCCCACATTACACTGTTACATAATAGTTGCCTACCCCCCTGGATTCTGCAGGAGACTCCGTGACATACAGTAGCAGCAATCTCCCTCTCACCCTCATTAGTCTAGCAATCTCCCTCATATCACCTAGCCCACATTACACTGTTACATCATAGTTGCCTACCCTTCTGCATTCTGCAATCTCCCTCTCTCCCTTATTAGTCTAGCAATCTCCCTCATGTCACCTAGCTCACATTACACAGTTAAATTGTTTGGGAAAAAAGGAATGAGAGATAAATTTACAATGAATCTTCAGCACCATTTCCCAGCACTTTACCAAGTATATTATCTGAATCATAGCTCTTCGTAACTGCTTTGGGGCTCATCTACATTTGGATATAAGTCATTTTACAAGATTCCTCTCAGATGTAGCAGTACACTCCACGCTTCTAGGTGCCACGTTCACAATCTCTTTTCACAATCTCTCCATATATGGAACTAGACATGCCCTTTGGGTGGAGCATGACAGGCCCCCTCAATGGGGCGCCTTGTAAAATTCTAATACCAACTATAATCTCCCTGAAACTAGCTTTCAAAAGTAGGCAAGTATGATAAATGGCCAGAACGATAATTCCTTTGATGGAGACCATGAAATAGACATTGGATCTACAGTATATACTGTAGTGTTTTCTTTTCTACAAAATAAAGTCATGTAAGGACAGCCCAGTGTTGATTCATTGTGACTTTAGATTTCATTTGTCATTTTTTCCCTAGCAGACAGATGTCTAAACTGGAAAAGACGATCCGCGTCTAACTTGCCACCAAGTTGGCTGACTTGTATAGCTCATAATATCCCCAATAAAATGGTGTCCCCTTGGAGCCAGTGTTTGGTGCAGCACAACTAAATAGTTTTTTGTTTTTTTTTTACTCTCCCAAAGTTGCAGGAAAACTGGGCATAGCTCCACCCCTGACACCTGTGAAGCCATGCCCCCAGGTAGGCCAGTCAGTCATAGAAAATGAATGCCCATCAATATTCAAAAACATTGATGGTCAGCCATTAGATATTATGCTGCCAGAGATGACGGTTTGTACAATCGCCATCGATAACAACCATTGATAGTGAGCACAACGATGGCCATCCCCTATTACATCTCAATTTATTAGATGATTCGGGGGTAACCAGCACTAGGTGGTGCCCTCCACTTCCTGTGTGCTCATGCTGTCTTGCTTTTTATTTACATTGTATTGAAGTTGCATTTAGGATAATCAGTGAAGGTATAGCGAGATCATTGGTCACGCCAGTTTAAGATTGCTCAATCAATCGCGCTGTTTGTTGTATTTCCAGACAAACTAAATGTATATTGGTCGCCCAGCTCAGCACATTACGGAAGCTGCTTCCATGCCAATAACAGGCAGATGCCATGAATAGGAGGCATCAGCATAGTATGGCGTAACCTGGTGAAACGCACTAACGCATTGGTCAGGATTGGTTTTACGCGCTTCCCTTTTTTGGACAAGGGAACGAGGCATGTTCCGATTTTGCACTCCAAGTCATAACATTTCAGTTATGAAGGGAAAGGGATTACATAAAACGTATCCAGCGTTCCCAGATGTTTGCTTAGTGTTGGCTCTCTACGTTATTACCTTAGCCCACACTGCCAAGCGTATCGGCGTCTCACAGCGCGTAATATATGTTATGTAGCGTACGCAGACAGAGCGGTCTCAAGATTACACTGACAAACAACAACATATACACATTCACTAAAGGTCGGGTCTTCGCTATTTTTATAGATTTCAGGTGGATGGAGGCCAAATCAATAGCAGATGATTTTTTTTTTTGTACATTAAATTTTAGTAAATGTGTTTTAGCCTCAGAAACACGACAGAGCTTTATATTTTCATCCATTAAAAAAAAACAAAAAAAGTAGATGAAAATTGTCCGTAAGTATATATACCCCTTGAGGTGCGTAAACACAGATAGATTTGGCAAAAGATCTGGGCGTTCCCATCCGACTGAAACGACCAATCGCTCAAATAGTTCTGGGTGTATGAACGATATCGATGCCGATGTCCCGCCGGTCGTTGGTAGAGGTCAATGGTCTTTCCTGCATGCAGAAAGATCATAGACCAATCTTTAGCGATGTGTACCAATCGTTTCATGTGTATGAACGATGAACAATTTTGTAAGGCTGATTGACTGGCTCCCTCTCCCATCCACTAGCGTTAAAGATCAATCGTTCATGTGTAATCGTTTGCACAAGCGTTCACCGAATTGTTTTCCCAGGAGTTCTGATGAAATAGTTAACGAGATTGGATCGTTTGGCTAAATCTTTCCACGTGTATGCACATTTAGAGCAGTGGTTTCCAAAATGAGTGATTACAACATCTGTGCAATTGCCGGGATATCCTTAAAACCTTTAAAGTTAGGTTGCCTTGAGGACCGAGTTTAGGAAACCCTGAATTACTTTGCGCACACTGGATGATGTGCGGTACCACCGATAACATTAGCGATATTGGCTGTGCTTCTGGATGAACGATATAGCTCATACATGTCACACCAGGGGGCTTAGTCGACAAGACTGAGGCCTCTGGTGGGGACCTGGACCGGTACCTGAACCGGGGAGGTTGGAGAGGACCCTTGCGCATGAACTGCGCGACAGTGCACCCAGAGCCAATAAGCAGTCAGAGGTAAAAGTACAACCAGATTTATTATGCAGAAGGTTGTAACGGTACAGGCAGTAAAGTATGCAGGAGTAATGACAGTTCATGCAGATTGCAATACTTTACAGATATGATGAATGTAGTATCGATGGTGGAACATCGGATGGATATCGGATATGGAGACTGTGGGTCCGGAATGACGGACGGAAGATAGGAGCTTGACTGTGGGTCCGGAATGACGGACGAAAGCTTGACTGTGGGTCCGGAATGACGGACGGAAGCTTGACTGTGGGTCCGGAATGTCGGACTATCGATGGTGGAACATCGGAGGCGGATGATGCTGGAGCATCGGAGGACCAGAGTCCCGGAGCTAGGCTTGGTCGCTGGGCTGACGAGGCAGGCTCACAGGTGATGGAATAACCTGGACTTCAACAGGAGATGGAATAACCTGGAATACACTGCAGCATGGAAGACAACACCAGCAGAGAAATACACTTGCACGGAGACAAGGACAGCTGACCATACACAGGAGACAACTGAAGCACTAGCATTGATCTGAGAGCTCCCAGCATACTTATACCCACTGGGTGGCCAGGATTGGCCGGGCAGGTATGACAGGGAGATCAGATCAAACAGGATTGGACGGGAATGACATGTGACTGGGAAAACATGGCAGCCCCCATGTCAGGCTATGGCGGGAAAGTATGTTTGTGCACACCATGCTGGATACTGGAAGCAATGGCGGCGGACGGATGGATTGCCGTGCACTGAGTACTGTCACTGGGGACAAGGAGAGCGGTGCGCCGCGCAGCCGCGGACTCAGCAGCGCTGAGCAGACTGGAGGATGGCAGCGGTGATGGCGCACGGCAGACAGGACGCCGGCAGGGGTGACGTCTGGACCGCAAGCTGAACCTGCGGAGGCACTTAGCCGGTAAGAAAGTCTGTCTGAGAGCTCGGATCGTGACAGCACCCCCCCCTTTAAGGGTGGCCCCAGGACACCTTTTAGGCTTGCGGGGAAACTTGGAGTGGAACGCCCGGATGAGTTTGGGAGCATGGACATCGATGGCATTGGTCCATGATCGTTCTTCGGGGCCGTAGCCCTTCCAATCGATCAGATATTGCAGACGACCATATCGGATGCGAGAGTCCAAGATCTTACTGACCTCATATTCAGTTCCACGCTGGGTGCAAACCTTAGGAGCCTTGGGGAGCTTGGAATGAAAGCGATTCAAGACCAGCGGCTTGAGCAGCGAAATGTGGAATGTAGCTGGCACTTTCAAATAGGGCGGCAATTTGAGCTTGTAAGCTACTGGATTGACGACTCGCTCAACTGGGAAAGGACCAATATATCGGGGAGCGAACTTCATCGATGGCACTCTCAATCGAAGATTCTTGGTTGACAACCAGACACGATCTCCGGGACGGAGGGCTGGCACCGCTCTGCGTTTCCTGTCGGCAAATTTTTTGTACCTGCTTGAAGCCTTCAGGAGTGAAGAACGAATAAGCTTCCAGGATTTGACGAATTGCCGGATGGTCGTGTCGACCGCTGGAACAGAGGACACAGGTTGCAGAGTGAAGTCAGGAACTCGAGGATGAAACCCATAGTTGGCAAGGAATGGAGTGACATTAGATGAAGAATGATATTGGTTATTATGGCAGAACTCTGCCCATGGAAGGAGTTGAGCCCAGTCATCTTGGGAAGAAGAGACATATGTGCGGAGAAATGCTTCAAGGTCCTGATTCACCCTCTCCGTTTGGCCATTGGTTTGAGGGTGGTAGGCTGTGGAAAACTTTAACTTGATTTGAAGCAGGGAGCACAGGCTTCGCCAGAATTTGGCTACGAATTGGACTCCTCTATCAGAGATGATTTCAAGAGGCAGTCCATGAAGCTTGAATATCTCTTTGATGAAGAGCTGGGACAGCTTGGAAGCTGACGGAAGACCGGTGAGGGGAACGAAGTGAGCCATCTTGGTGAACCGATCAACAATCACCCAGATGGTGGTGAACTTGTCAGACTCTGGAAGATCAGTTACAAAGTCCATAGAAATATGCGTCCAAGGACGATGTGGCACTGACAGTGGCATCAATTGCCCAGGAGGAGACTGACGACTGGTCTTGTGCTGAGCACATTTAGCACAAGAGGAAACAAAGTCCTGTACATCCTGTTTGAGGGACGGCCACCAGTAGGACCTGGTGATAAACTCGTAAGTTTTCTGAATGCCTGCATGGCCAGCGAATTTTGAAGAATGCGCCCAACAGAGCAACTTCTTTCTTAGAGCTGGCTTTACATATCTTTTCCCTGTAGGGGGCGTGAGATTTGAAACTCTCGTTGCGGAGAATGCCACTGGATCAATAATAAAGTGTTGATGTGTGGACTCAGACTCACTTTCTTGCTCCCATGAGCGGGAAAGGGCATCAGCTTTTCGGTTTTGTGTCCCTGGACAGAACGACAGCTTGAAACGGAACCTGGAAAAGAAAAGTGTCCATCTGGCTTGACGGGGATTTAAACATTGAGCAGACTTGAGATACAGAAGATTCTTGTGGTCTGTGATAATTGTGATCTCATGAACAGCGCCCTCTAGAAGATATCTCCATTCTTCTAATGCCAACTTGATGGCGAGAAGCTCTTGGTCACCGATGGCATAGTTACGCTCTGCAGGCAGGAACTTACGGGAGTAGAACCCACAGGGATGAAGACGACCATCGGGCGCTTTCTGCGAGAGGACTGCCCCAACACCCACGGAGGAGGCATCAACCTCGAGAATAAAGGGTAAGGTGGTATCAGGTTGTCTTAAAACAGGAGCGGAAGTGAACCTCTGTTTCAACAGATGGAAGGCTTCGATGGCTTCTGCCGGCCACTTCGCTGGATTAGACCCCTTTTTAGTCAAGGCAGTAATGGAAGCCACAATAGAAGAGAAGTTACGAATGAATTTTCTGTAATAATTGGCAAAACCCAGGAAACGTTGAATACCTTTCAGCGAAGAGGGAATTGGCCAATCTTGGATGGCCTGCAGTTTTCCTGGGTCCATTTGAAGACCAGAACCGGAGACAATGTACCCTAGGAAGGGTATAGACTTCACCTCGAAGACACACTTCTCCAGTTTACAGTAGAGATGATTAGCTCGCAGCCGGGACAGAACCTCTTTGACCCAATAACGATGTTCTGTGATGTTATTGGCGTAGATTAAAATGTCATCGAGATATACAACTACATGACGATACAGAATGTCCCGAAAAATCTCATTGACATAGTGCTGGAACACGGCTGGGGCATTGCTGAGCCCAAAGGGCATGACGAGGTACTCATAGTGGCCGTCTCTGGTATTAAACGCCGTCTTCCACTCGTCGCCCTCTCGTATGCGGATGAGATTGTGTGCACCCCTCAGATCGAGTTTCGTAAAGATGGTTGCACCGCTGACACGGTCAAACAGCTCGGTGATGAGGGGCAACGGATATCGGTTCTTTACTGTAATGTCATTGAGGCCGCGATAATCAATGCAGGGACGTAGGCCTCCATCCTTCTTTTTGACGAAGAAGAATCCTGCGCCAGCAGGAGAAGTCGAAGGACGGATGAATCCCTTTGCCAGATTTTCCTTGATGTAATGGTCATGGCTTGAGTCTCTGGAAGAGAGAGAGGATAGGTTCTACCTCTGGGTGGTTCTTTGCCTGGGATAAGTTCGATAGGGCAATCCCACGGTCTGTGAGGAGGTAGGACATCAGCGCCAGACTTGCTGAATACATCTGAGTACTCTTGGTAGGGAAGAGGCGAAAGGTCTGCTGCATCGGCTGAAGAATGACGAGCTGGGAGTACCTTTTGGAGACAGGTACCGGAGCAGGAAGGATCCCAGGAAAGGATTTCAGATGTCTTCCAATCAAGACGAGGATTGTGAAGACGGAGCCAGGGTAAACCCAGAACCAGAGCATGAGTGGCTCGGGGTAAAACCAGGAAGGACAAAAGTTCAGTGTGCAGGACTCCCACTTTCACTGTAAGTGGCAAAGTTCTGCGGGAGACTGTCGCATCAGGAATCCTACTGCCATCCACAGCAGTAAGGAAGACAGTCTTGGAAAGACTTTCAGTGGGCAACCCCACTTGCGGACCAGTTCTGCAGTAACGAAGTTGCCAGCGGCACCGGAATCAAGAAGTGCGGAAACAGTCTTGAAATGCTGACCAACTTGTAGGGAAACTGGAAGGACACAATCGGTTGCTGATGGAGAGGACTTAATTACTCCTAGCCTATCCTCTCCTTGACGGGCTAGGAGGAGGAGTTTTCCTGACGCTTTGGGCATGCAGAAATTTGATGTGCAGGATCGGCACAATACAGGCAGAGCTGTGCCAACCGTCGACGTCGACGTTCTCCTGGAGACAAGCGGAAACGGTTTATCTCCATTGGTTCTTCTTTGGAATGGACTGCAGGAGCAGTGGGTAAAGAAGGCGGAGGAGTTGGCACTTTAACTGGAGCGCTCTTGTGACGTTCTATAGCCCTTTCTCGGAAGCGTAGGTCCACTTTAACACACAATGAAATAAGGTCACTTAGACCTGAAGGTAAGTCTCTTGTAGCGAGTTCATCCTTGATACGATCGGATAGGCCATGCCAGAAAGCTGCGTATAAGGCCCCATCACACCAGGAGAGTTCAGACGCCAGAATCTGGAACTGGACCAGATATTGCCCGACGGAGCGGGATCCCTGTCTGAGACGGAGGAGTTCAGTGGAGGCAGATGCTGATCGCCCAGGCTCATCGAAGATACGCCGGAATGTTGACACGAAGTCCTTGTAATTGGACAGGATGGCATCAGATCTTTCCCATAAGGGAGACGCCCATTCTAACGCTGCTCCACACAGGAGGGAGATGATGTAGGCGATCTTGACCCTTTCAGTAGGGAAGTTGCTGGGTTGCAGCTCGAAGTGAATCTCACACTGATTGAGAAAACCTCGACAGGTCTTTGGGGTTCCCATCATACTTGGTGGGGACAGACAGATGAAGGCGAGGTGCAGCAGCCATTGCAGGAGGATGAACAGGACTTGAAAGTTCTCTGACAGGCTCAGGGCCACTGAGAGTGGTCTGTAGCTTATCCAGCCGGGAAGACAGATCTTGCAGACAATGAATCACTTGGCTCTGCGCAGCCTCTTGCTGATCCAAGCGAACAGCCAGTTGCTGTACAGGGCTGGGTGGAGAAGCTTGGTTTGCGGCTGGATCCATTTGGCTAGTGCTTACTGTCACACCAGGGGGCTTAGTCGACAAGACTGAGGCCTCTGGTGGGGACCTGGATCGGTACCTGAACCGGGGAGGTTGGAGAGGACCTTGCGCATGAACTGCGCGACAGTGCACCCAGAGCCAATAAGCAGTCAGAGGTAAAAGTACAACCAGATTTATTATGCAGAAGGTTGTAACGGTACAGGCAGTAAAGTATGCAGGAGTAATGACAGTTCATGCAGATTGCAATACTTTACAGATATGATGAATGTAGTATCGATGGTGGAACATCGGATGGATATCGGATATGGAGACTGTGGGTCCGGAATGACGGACGGAAGATAGGAGCTTGACTGTGGGTCCGGAATGACGGACGGAAGCTTGACTGTAGGTCCGGAATGACGGACGGAAGCTTGACTGTGGGTCCGGAATGTCGGACTATCGATGGTGGAACATCGGAGGCGGATGATGCTGGAGCATCGGAGGACCAGAGTCCCGGAGCTAGGCTTGGTCGCTGGGCTGACGAGGCAGGCTCACAGGTGATGGAATAACCTGGACTTCAACAGGAGATGGAATAACCTGGAATACACTGCAGCATGGAAGACAACACCAGCAGAGAAATACACTTGCACGGAGACAAGGACAGCTGACCATACACAGGAGACAACTGAAGCACTAGCATTGATCTGAGAGCTCCCAGCATACTTATACCCACTGGGTGGCCAGGATTGGCCGGGCAGGTATGACAGGGAGATCAGATCAAACAGGATTGGACGGGAATGACATGTGACTGGGAAAACATGGCAGCCCCCATGTCAGGCTATGGCGGGAAAGTATGTTTGTGCACACCATGCTGGATACTGGAAGCAATGGCGGCGGACGGATGGATTGCCGTGCACTGAGTACTGTCACTGGGGACAAGGAGAGCGGTGCGCCGCGCAGCCGCGGACTCAGCAGCGCTGAGCAGACTGGAGGATGGCAGCGGTGATGGCGCACGGCAGACAGGACGCCGGCAGGGGTGACGTCTGGACCGCAAGCTGAACCTGCGGAGGCACTTAGCCGGTAAGAAAGTCTGTCTGAGAGCTCGGATCGTGACAATACACACTGAACTCTATTGCTGATATCATCCAGTGACATCACCAGGTCCCCCTGGTGGGCATGCAGTGGCTGAAGATGTGGGGGGGATCATTAACGACCTGAGGGAGCGTGCACCATGCGTCGCGTACACGCTAGGCGATATTCACAAATGATATTGCTCAGAATGGCCAGAATGAGTCTAGATAGACAGTTAATATGGCAACTTCAAAAAGGTTGACGTGCAATAGGTCTACAGGGTCAAAAGGTCGACATCAAAAGCGGTGACATGGAGAAAGCCGACATGGTCAAAAGGTAGACATAAAAATGTAGACACCTGAAAAGGTTGACATAAGTTTTTCAAAAACATTTGGTGTCAAAGTAGACCCCTGTCAACATGGACCACCATTAGTGTAACACATACCCTCACCTGGTGCTTCGCTTGGCACACTTCACCATTCTCAATTGTACAACAAGAGGATGGTAAAGTATTAAAAAGGCCAAAAAATGTCAAATATTGTGAAAAACTCATGTAGTCCCCTTTTTCATATTGACCTTGTCAACTTTTTGGTGACTGTCTATCTTGACAATGTAGATCTATCAACCGGAACCGGTTGTGAGGTTGTGCACCCAGGTCCCCAGAATGACTGCCATGCAAAAACTCACTTTGTGGATTGGATGGATACATACACAAGGGTGTCAGTGGCGTAACAATAGCACTGCAGACCCGTGACAGCGGGAAGGCGCTGACTAAGTGTGGGTGCTCATCGCTGGGGGTCTGTGGGGACTATTA